>NC_064914.1:8889674-8992174 GCF_929443795.1 Astur gentilis
CCCAAACCCTCCACCTACTGACCCGATCACAGTTGTGCGCTCAAAACACGCACGCACGCACCCTTCCTCCGAAGCAGGCCCCCGGGCCGACACACCACACCCCACCCCCGGGCCCGCCACTGCACGCGCACACACACGCACACACACCCCGACCCTCCACAGCCCACCCCCCCCTTGCCACGCAGTTCGCGCCGAGCCTGGCTGCCCCTGCTCCCCCCTTGCGCCACCACGGTTGCCGCCCTGGGGATGGAAGGCGGGAGACTTTAGGACCCTGCGGCGTCCCTCCCGGCTCCCTGCCCGGGCGGGAGAGGGGAGCCCCCGGTGCCGTGCGGTCTCTAAACCCCAGCTGCCGAGTCCCTGTCCTGCCGTACCTCCAACTTCGTAGACAACCATAAATTATTTCTGTCAACAGCAAATTACTAAACATAGTACAACACTCTATGAAAGAGAAGAAGAATGCACACAATCAGCATTCCCCTCTTTGACTATGAAAATCTCTAACAGCAGATGAGCCTGAACTAAACAGCAATCAAATCTGGACCTTAAATGGGGTATAGCTTATGTAGGGTTCAATTATATGGAACTTACTTAGTTACTGGGCCTGAAAGTAGCTCATGGTCGCAAGAGCATTCCAGACGCCTTTAGAAGGCCTTGAACAGAATAAACAAGAAGACAGAAAAAGAAAGGTCCCAATTAGAAAAACACAGGTGCGCATTCCACGATAAAGGGAACTTGGCACAAACAACCTCAATTCGGCAGTTTATCTTGACCAATTAGACTGAGACAAGTTTCGCATGCTCTAGTTAATATAGCCAATTATGTCCTATGTTTATGTGCGTGTACAGAGTGAGTATAACTAACTGTATCTTATGTTTATACACGTGTACAGTGTCGATATAACCAATCACATTTTATGCTTGTGCGCGTGGACACCAAATGCTTGCATGCAGCAGCCAATCAAAGCTTCTAAGGAACTTATAGAATTGTATAAGAATGATCACCTAGGCTCAATAAACAGGCGACTTTAATCATCATATTTGTAATGAACGGGTTAACTTTGTTCATGAAATCGGGAAAGGAGAAGAGACATATTGAGAGTTAGCAGATGCCTTGTGTAAATAACAAAGCTTGCTTAATTGATGCGTAAAGCTCACGGGAAGAGGGCAACGGCTATAACTTACTAGCTAAGGAGAGAAATGTACAACAGCTATAATCTACCAGATAAGGGCATGGACTCTGCCAAGACTGTACTTTTCTACATCAAAGGACATTCTACATCAAAAGACACTCCTCCTTGAGAAGATAGACTGAATCCGCGTAGTGACAGACCTGCACGAATGAAGAAAGAAGAAGCAGGACAAGGCGGAGACTTGCAAGAAAGAGATACATGGAATGTATATAAGGAACGTAACTATAACCTAAAGTTGCGAGCTTGTGGCGGAGCACTGCCTCCCCGGCTGCCCAGCACTGTTTTTGCTCTTTTATCGCTTGCTAATAAATTCAACCTTTTTTATTCACTACAAATTGGCTCCTCCAATTTGTCACGAGCGTCTATAACACACTTAGGAAGATTTGAGGCTGTTATGCAAGGTTTAACTAGAGTCTTGGGAACTCAATTTGGGACATGAAAGGTATTTGCACTACAGTACCAGGTGCAGTAAGGGAAACTGGTCTTGCAGTTTGATTTCAACACCACATCTGCAAACAAAACGAGGCTGCTACGTTTGAGGAAAATGGATGGAAATCTCACCTGCCACCCCAAAGTTACGCCGTGGCATTTCGTCACTTCTTGTCACTTTCCTCGGGCTTGGTAAAGCCTTTGCAGAGTCCGAAGCAAAGGCCCATAGCTTCTTCCTGTTTGTAACAGTGGATGCCTGGGTTTTCGCAGGTTGGTTTGCTGTGTGGCACCAGCTGTACCCTCAATTTGCCTTCATACATGCATCCTTGTACTAAAAACGGAAAATTGCCAGTCATGACGTTATACTATCCACAGGGCAATAGAGTGCACTGCTTGTAAGAGCATTGAATACAGCAAATAATCCTTAAATATCTTGATTTTTTTAACAGTTTAGTCACGTGCTTAGAGTCTGACCGCCAACACAATCTAACAAGAAGAACTATTAAGGTACGTAGAGCTGCATTTCAAAAAGTGGGGTTTCTCTTTCCTCTCCTGAGGGTTTATCACCCAGAGCAGGCTGAAGTTCTGATCCTGCAAACTGCTGCCCAGTGCTTGAATGCTCACTCTGGGAAACAAATTCTTTTGCAGGTCCAATCTTTGCTTACTTTCTAGTTTGAATGAAAGGAAAGCAGACACTTAGCAATAAATGCAGCATGATGCTCCTTACCTTGCACTCCTTTTCCTCTAATACATCTGTACCTTAGACTATTTGAGGACATTCTTTCCCAAACCAGGCACTGAAAACAAACCACTACCAGTATCACCTCATTTTCAGCAACTTCTGATACATCATCCCAGTGTGCCTTCCAAAATGTACCATGCTGCACAGCTGCATGAAAGAAACTGGGGACATTTAAAATGCTCTTTGGCCTGCAGCACACGGCACACATCTCAGTTGTTTGCTATATTCTTGGTATGAGGCAGCAAAATGAACAAAGCCAGGCTACACATAGGGGGGTAGGGGGAGAAGGTCTGGATCCCACACGGTTTCGGGGGCAGGGGGCAGGACAGGAACCTATTTTATTCTCAAAATGCAACCGTGATGTTTTCCAAATACCTTGCTGACCAGACCAAGACAAGATTTTTGAATGTTAGCAGCAATTAAAAGAGCACATTTCAAGCGTGTTGCTGTGCAAGGTGGAGAATGCATGAATCAGAGGAACATGCCACGCTTTCCTGCTGCGGGTGTTTGCCTAACAACTGAGAGGGGAGCACAGCACTGGCTGCTGTGGGAGGCTACCCAGCAAGGACCAGCGCTGACTGCAGGGAGGAAGAACCCAACACCTTCCCATGCCCTCAGTAGCTCTCAACGACAGCAAACAACCAGAAGAGCTGTTTTATCCTGAAGCACATGGCAGGGCAGCTGCAGGAAGTTTCTGCTGCGGTTGCACACCCTGCCACCCACCCAGCTGTCGTCAGTCCCCGTTACAGCACAGAGAAACACCTATGTTTCATGCACATGCCTGCACAGAAACACACGCTGTATTGGTTTTGTTTGGCAAGGTTTTGGTAGCGGGGGGGGGGGGGGTTACAGGGGTGGCTTCTGTAAGAAACTGCTGGAAGCTTCCCCTGTGTTTGAGAGAGAGCGAGCCTATATTAGCTGGCTCTGAGACGGACCTGCCGCTTGCCAAGGCCGAGCCAATCAGTGATAGTGGTAACGCCTCTGTGATAACATTTTTAAGAAGGAAAAAAGTTGGGACGGAGAGAAACTGCCGCCGGAGTGAGGAGTGAGAACATGTAAGAGAAACAAGCCTGCGGACACCAAGGTCAGTGAAGAAGGAGGGGGAGGAGATGCTCCAGGCGCCGGAGCGAAGATTCCCCTGCAGCACGTGGTGAAGACCCTGGTGAGGCAGGCTGTCCCCCTGCAGTCCAGGGAGGTCCACGGTGGAGCAGATCTCCACCTGTAGCCCGTGGAGGACCCCACGCCGGAGCAGGTGGGTTCCCGAAGGAGGCTGTGACTCCGTGGGAACCCCGCGCTGGAGCAGGCTCCTGGCAGGACCTGCGGATCTGTGGAGAGAGGAGCCCACGGAGCAGGTGTTCTGGCAGGACTTGTGACCCCGTGGGGGACCCGCGCTGGAGCAGTGTGCTCCTGAAGGACTGCACACCGTGGAATGGACCCACGCTGGAGCAGTTCGTGAAGAACTGCAGCCCGTGGGAATGGCCCACGTTGGAGGAGTTCGTGTAGGACTGTCTCCCGTGGGTGGGACCCCACGCTGGAGCAGGGGAAGAGTGTGATCAGCCCTCGTCCTGAGGAGGTGAAGCGGCAGAAAATAACGTGTGATGACCATAAACCCCATCCCTGTCCCCCTGTGCCGCTGGGGGGGCTTGGTGGTGAAATCCGGGAGGGTAGTTGTGCCCGGGAAGAACGGAGGGGTGGTGGGAAGGTGTTCTGAGATTTCATATTACTTCTCATTACCTTGCTCTGGTTGATTTGTAATAAATTGAGTTAATTTTGCAAATTGAGTCTGTTTTGCCCGTGACGGTAATAGTGAATGATCTCTCCTGTCCTTATCTCGACCCGCGAGCCTTTTGTTATATTTTCTCTCCCCTATCCAGCTGAGGATGGGGGAGTGATAGAACGGCTTTGGTGGGCACCTGGTGTTGAGCCAGGGTCAACCCATCACACACGCAGAGGGAAAAAATCCCTTGGGTGTCACATAGAGAAAAATAGCACTGACAACCTTGTCCTCTTACAGAGTCACTGCAGTGTCTTCCCTGATCGAGAAGCAGCACGCCTTGTGGCAGGATCACCACCGCAAGCGTATCGCTTGCTTTCATCTCCATCTTAATCTACCAGCTGGCACTTGCTCCCTCCAGACTGTAGCCGGGATAAAAGCGATTCAGTTTACAAGAAGCACAGCACCGTGTGAGCCCGCTGTGTATTTATAAAAACAGCTACACATAATAAAGCTCTGCAGGGACTGCTGACCCACACAGAAGCTGTATTTTCTGAACAGGCCGTCTGTGTGAAATCCGCAAACCCAGGACTGCGACCCCCCCTCACCCTGTCCCTTCTCTCCTTCCCTCAGCCGGGCCCGGCTCCACCTTGGAGCCCCCTCCGGGCAGCCAGCAGGCAGGAGACACCCCCACGGCCGCCCAAGGGCCTCGCTCGCCTCACGGGCAGCCCCAGCCCTCACCTCAGCCAGGCCGCAGCTGGAGCAGAGACTGCGGAGACCAACATGGCCGCCCGGCAGCCCCGTGCCCGAGGCCTACAGCTCCCAGCATGCCCCGGGAACCAGCAGGGTCCCCCGGCAGCCCCGTGCCCCAGGCCTACAGCTCCCAGCATGCCCCGGGGCGCTTTGTCCTGCTGCCTGACCCTGCAGGGACCCCATCCCCGGCCAGGCCCCGCCCCCCGCACGCCCCTTGGCTGCCTGCCCGGGGGAGGACGAAGACGACGATGAGGAAAAGGAGGAGGAGAAAGAGAACGAGGAGGAGAAGGAGAAGAAAGAGAAAGAGAGAAAGAGAAGGAGAAGGGGGGACAGAGCGGCGGACAGAGGTGGGACAGGGAGCAGGAGAGAGGGGCGGAGGGGAAGGGTGAGAGCAGAAAGGCAGGGAAGAGGGAAAGAAAGGGAGAGGCAGGGACACAGAGCAAGGGAAGGACGGGAAACGCCCAGAGAGACTGAGAAACAGAGGGATGCGGATCAGGGCAAGGAGGGGCAGAAGGACAGAACAGGGGTGGCCTCCAGGATGGAGACGGCGGAGGAGCAGAAGGGGATGGGGAGCAGGACGGAGGCCCAGAGAGAAGAGAGAAGGCCCGGCCAGCTGAGCAGGGGATACAGGCAGGAATGAGGAGACAGACTGCAGGAGAGGGAGGAATGAGGAAATACAGGCAGGGAGTGAGACAGAGAAAGAAAGAAAAAGAAGCAAATAGTGGAGAAAGGGAGGAAATAAAAAGTGGGGGCAGGGAGCCAGACAGAGCGCGATGGGGAGAGACCAAAAAATGGCAATTCTGGGCAACTGCCCCCGTTTGTTGAGCACTCCTCAGGAACTGCATCACTGGGAGCCTCGAGGAATGCGCTGCCTGCCAAAGCCCTGCTCTGGGCCCAGTCCTGTGCCCTAATATTGGTGATGAGCATTGCCTTGCATAGTGGCCAGGACTAAGGGCAAAAAAGGACAGCTGGGGGTGTGTGTGGGGAAATTCACCCATCTGGTTTTGGGTTGGGTTTTTTTGCTTGATGTTCTTGCTTTTAAAAAGAATACTATTTAAGCTCTAAATACAAACTGCAAGGAAAAAGGAACCAGGCGTACCAGTCTGGTCACACTTATAAAGCCTGAACCCATTCAACAGCCGCACCAACCACCACTCGCTCCTGCTGCACACGCTCCATCGCCTGCCTGCAGGTACAGGCAGCCGCCCTGTTTCTGGAGTGTTCCCCAGGCACAGCAGCACCAGGTAGCTCAAAAAACCATGCTGCCTGCAAAAACTTGAGCACAGCTGAATTCTGGTCAATTTTTCCTCTTTTTAGGCTGGGTTAAAGGTTCGCCCATTGGGAGATGGCTCAGGACCATGCCGGGGCCAGTGGCACTGCTTTCTGGATCCCGTGGTGGCGATGGGCAAAGGAACAGGTTGTCAAATCCTGGGTCTGGGTACCTGTGTGGGTTTTCAGGGTCACCCCTGCCTGATTTTTCCCAGCGAAGCTGCAGGCAGTGCCAGCCCTGTGCTGCAGCCCTGGGGCTGAGGCTCAAGGAGCCGGGCATTTCCGCAGGCGCTGCATCCTGCCGGGCCCCACCGCCAGCTGCTGGCTGCCCTGGGCTTCCCCCTGTTGTCTCCAGTTCTGCTTTCTGCCAGTGCTGCGGGCACCCCAGAACAGCCTGTCTGCTCCCCACAGCCCTACTGCCGTCCACGTCTGCAGCTCATGCCTGGTGTCCACATGCCAGAGCTGATTTAGGGGGTGGCAGGTTTCTCTTGTGGCAGCGTGGGAATGGGGGCAAAGCAAACCCCATCCCTCCCTTTTGATCTTTGTCCCCAGGGAGATGCAGTGGAGATGTACCGTGCGCTGGAGAGCGTTGTTCAGGGAGGTGAGAGCCGATTGCAGAGCAACGCTGAGAGCCGCCTGACAGCAAAGGCACCTGTTGGCCACAGAGGAGCCCAGGCGAGCTGGTTCTCTCGGAGGCCAGCAAAGAGCCTCCTTCTGCCCCTGGTTTTGTGAGATACGGAGCAGTGCAGAGATGTTTCTCAGGCATCCAGGTCTGAGGAGGGTTTCCCAGTGCCCCCGTGAGAGATTGTGGTCCCAGGCAGCATCTCCCCCTAGAGCCAAGGCCGTATCTAGCCCCCTGGAGCTGGGTACGGCTGCCCTGAGGGGTCTCGCAGGGAGGACGGGGTCATCTGCCTGCTGGCTCTGACACAAAAATGATGAGCTGAAGCCCCGTGGCCATGGTTGGCTGGTTCAGCGCCTCCGAGTGCCTTTCTCCCATGGAGCATTTAAGCCAGGCACTTTTTCAGAGTGTGACAGATGATGTGAAGATGGATGCTGGTGATGTCCTGGTGGCTCTGTCCCACTCCCACTTCAAAGTTGTGCTGTCTGAGATCTGGGGCCACCTGCAGGCTCTGGCGGAGATGTCCAGGGAGTTTGTGTTCCGTTTGTGATATCTTAGGGCTACAATGAGCTCGGGTTATGGTATGCTAGCATTGCAGTGTGCTAGGGCTATGGGATGGCAGGATTACAGGATGTCAGAGTTTAGGCAGGTTAGGATTAAAGCATGTTACTGTTACGGAGTGGCTGTGGGTTTGTTGGCGCTGGGTTCTTGGAGTTATGTTATTTTTGCCTTGTCTTGTGTCCTGGGTGGTCTTTTTTTTTTTTTTTTTTTTGAGATTCCTTTTTTACCTTGTTTGCCTTTTCAGGGTTTGGATAGGGGCCTTTGGTTTGTGTATGTTTCTTCTGGCTGTTTTTTTTTTTTTACTGTTCCGGTGGTTTATGTGAAAGAGGCTTTAGGAAATCCCTTCCCAAGTCCAACTGAAACTGAAGAGGTTTTCTGCCGGTGGAGTTGCTGTGGCACTTGCATCACTTCGCAGGGTCTCTAACTTTCCTTGGGATCACCTTAGTTTCTGCTCTGTAGGAGGTTGCTGGCAAGCACTGAATTCGCACAGCCTGTGCTCCTGTTGAATCGTCTTGTTGCTTTTTGTCACAAAGCAGTTTGTCAGAAAATGTCTGGTGAATGAGGCTTGTGGTGATAGTTTGGTATCTGGATGTTCAGAAACAAGAGAGGGATGTAAGTTAACGTTTTTAAGCTGGATGGAAAGAGCAGCTTGAATTTATTAAATGTCTTGTCACACGTCAGAGTAGCTCTCATAGCATCCTTTGCCTTCTAGCAACACTGGGTAAGATCATGAATCTTTAGTCCTGTGCTAGGTTTTCACCTGCAAACACTTCCATGTACTTCTTCCTGCATCTGCTTTTGTCCCTGTAAAAGCAACAGCTGGTCTCTGGGTCTTTTGCTTTGTAGTCAATGATACTATTTTGTAGTTTAGTTCATCTGCATTTCCCTCTTTCTCTCTGTCCTGTGAGAATTAAGTCTATCGCAGCTGAGCCCAGGACACTCTCTCACTCCCTCTGTTTTGGATAGCTGAATAAGCTAGTAAACTGTTAAGTAGAAGATTAACCAGGCACCTATTCCAGTACTAAAGAATGCAGTGTAGGAGTGAAAGGCAGAAGCGTCTCATCAGGACACATGTAAAAATGCAGTGTCATTGACAGTTTCGTCCGTGTTTGGCAGTGGTGGTTGCTGTAGCCCTGTGCTAGCTCCGTGCTTCTCGCTCAAACTTGGTGCAAAGGTTGCCGGTGAGTTTCTTGCTTGGTTCTGCCTGTGCCTTTGGTTGGTGTGGCGTCAATGCTGTTGGCTGGTGTGTGGCTTCACGCTTTATCTGGTAGGCTGATTTGTCTGCTTTGGGAAGATTTTGAGCTGTTGAACAGGTGGGACTGAGAGCAGGAAAGGCATCCGGCTTTGGGCTCTTGTGTGATTTTGTTAGCGCAAGGACACTGACTACTTTTTGGCTTATCCCTGTTGTTCAGTCGAGGTACATCAGCCTCCAAGAAAGGGAGAAGTCTGAAGGCAGCATCCTCCCCAGGAAGTTTTGTTCTAGGCGTTGCTCTGCCCGATGTCGACTGTGGAACTGGCGCCTGTGAAGAATGATGACAAGAGGTGCTGGGACTGCTTTCTCGAGAAAGAGCTACAGGCTTAGCCTTGGGCCAGAGAAGTCCAGGCTCTCAGGGATGGGCCTGCACAGGCTATGTAGAAGACGGACCACTGTGGATCTGGATTGGGGCGAGAGCCCATTGCCTTTACTTGAGATCCACTGTCTTCCCGTTGCTGATATGAGGCGTGGTGGGGTTGAAACTGAGTAAATCCCTGAACTGAGATCTGGGGGGGCCACTCCTGTAGTACCAAGGACTCCACCAGAAGCTCATGTCACAGTGCCCCTTCTTCAGCACACAGCTCGGCCTCGTGAGACTAGAGAACGTCCTGTTGCCTGTCTTTGTCCCATCCGATTCAGGGACTTCCCCTTCCAGGTCAGATGGCTTCTCAAGTTCTCAGATTAATCCTTTCCTGGGAACTTCTGATACTTGCTAGGCAGTCTGTTTTCTCTTGAATGGGCTGATCCAGCAGAATTGTGCTCATGAAACCACAAATCTGGGATTTGAGGGCTTGTTGCACTCAAAATTAAAGCAGGCTGCATCAGTGTGATACTAGGGATTGTTTTGCACTATGAATGCTAAAGAGAGGCCATACGTCCTTAAAGGCAGCTGTGGTTTAGACTCGATGAGCTACATCTGCAACCCTTCCTACCTCAGCGTGTTCTCTAGTGTGGTTAAGAGATGTAGGTACATAAAACATTCCAGGTATGAACAGAGGACATCAAGAATTGCGGTAGTGATAAGATTTATTTATTTTATTTTAACTGGAATTGGATTCCTACCTCCAGCTTTAGAAGTCACTTTACTGGCAGTCACACAGCAGGATTTCTGATGGTGCAGTTCCACCTGTGGGAGGCAATTTATAGCCTCCCATTTGCTATTGAAGAGCAGCTCAAATTGGAAATAGCCCCTGTTGCAGAGATGGGCCCCATAATGCTGGACTCTAGGGTTGTTAGTGAAGACAGTAAGATGAATGAGTTCTTGAAGCTGTGTTTTCCACCGTCTTATCTGTATCCTTGAACATCATTTCCCCATAGTTACCAGTTTCTTGCTTGTACATGAAATCAATGCTTGAGTTTACCTCCTGACTCGCTAAGCTTATTTTGCTTGTTTTTTACCAAAAGATTGTGAAAATCAATTCACATTCATTCAGCAGGCTGCTGAATCACTGTCTGCATCACGTACCCAATGCTGGTGGGTACCAACCTGCAGCCGCTTAGAGGAATTGGACTTCTTCTCACTGGCTAGATGGCAAGTGATGCTGTATCAGTCCCCAGATATGCAACACTGTGGGAAAGGAAAGATCTTTTAGTCCTCCTCCTGTTCTTCCTGTTCTTCCTTTTCCTCCTCCTCCTCCCCCACTAAATCTAGTTTAAAGCTTTCCATACAAGTCTGGCCAGCCCGTAGCCTCAGTAGCATTTACATATAGGAAATAACATGGATTTCTTTTTTCCCCTCCCCTCAGCCCAGAGGATCCCACATAATTGTCCTCAGACTCCGAGGCAGAGAGAAATCCACAGAAGAGCAGTGGCCAAACAGCAAGCACAGAAGCAGCTGTAGCCAAAAGCGCCTGAGGATGGCAGGGAGCGTGCTGATGTGCAGACAGCTAGAATGGTGAAGGGGTCTTAATTTCATCTAAATCCAAAAACTCAACACATGTCGGGGAGGGGCAGTGCCCCAGGGCCGTAGCCGCGGTGGGAACGCCAGACTGTGAGGTCACAGAGCCCCCCTGTGCCATGCCATGATGTGCGGTGCTGTGCCACAGGCACCGCTCCAGCAGTGCCAGCAGCAGCAGCGGCAGCAGCAGCAGCGGCATGGTGCAGGCGTGGGGGGCCATGACCCCCGCCTGCCTCCTTATCCTCTTTGTGGTGTCCCTGCAAGCCTGGGATGTCAGGGCTGCTCCGTGGCAAGCACGGGGATTAGGTAGGTGGGCAGGCGAGGGCCAGCACCCAGCCCTGGCAGCGTGGCGCAGCCCCCACCACACCTCAGGGTGACGGCGGGGCTGGGGTCGTGGTGTGGCAGGGCTGTGAGAGCAGCGGGGCCGGGATGGGCCGGGTGAGCTGTGGCCAGCTCCATGGGCAGCAGGAGGTAGATGTCCCGTGGGGAGGTGCAGGGGGCTGCAGCCGCTGCAGAGGCATTTTCCAGGTGAATGGTGGGGCCAAGAGCAGCACCGCGGGGTGAGGAACCATCCCCAGAGGCGGCCCTGTGCTGCGCTGCCCCAGGGCAGCCTTCCCCTGGCCTGCATGTCGGGGCCAGACCAGCACCGCAGGGGCCAGGTAATAGCCTGCAGGGGCACGTCCCCGCACTGGCCACAGCTGTGCCCGGAGCCATGGCTCTGCTGCTCCCTGGCTGAATCCTGACTTTCAGCCTCAGGGTCATCTGTCCTTGGGACATGTCTGCTCAGAAAAACAGGAGCATTCCTGCTCTAGCCCTGCAGTGCTCTCCTTGGGTGAACCCAGGTCCCCCAGGCCCTCTGCAGCTTTGGGAACCTCCACCCATGTCTGGGTCCCAGACATGTCATTCATTACCTGACCCCCCTCCAGTGACTGCAGGTCACTGAGAAAGAAGTAGATCACAGCCTCTAATGGAAACATGCTTGATTACAGCTGTGCCTGTAGCCGATGGCCATCCGACTGCTCAGCCAGATCTTGTCCGGGAGCCTCAGGGCAACCCCACAGGTATGTCACTTGAATGAGCGGGCATTTAGGTTTTAATATTCGTTCATATGAAATTTAACTTGATGTTTTCTTGGCCGATGCTTAGACATGCAGAAGAGCAGAGAGGGAATGGGTCAGGCTCAGTGATGTGGCCTGGTGTGCTCTGCCTTGCAAAACATTCTTTCTCAGCCTCTCCAACCCTGCGCTGCTTCCAGTGCCTGCTGCAAAGCCAGTGGGCTTGTTGGGGTTGAGTTTAGAGCTGGTGTGGGCTCCAGGGAGTCCTTTCTGCCGGCAGCTCTGTGCATGGTTTGTTTTAAACCGGCATGGTCCAGGCACCCAGTAACGGTCTGCGCAGTGCTCCTGAGTGGCAGGGAGAGACGAGTGCCATGGAGCAATCCTATGTGTGAACTGCATTCATTGTTGTTCACATCTGAAGAAGTCTATTGAAATATTTCACGGGAGCTTCTCTGTTCTGTTTGTTTACAGACGTGACTGGACGCAATGCCTATCCAGCTTCCCAGCCGGGTTCCAGGGCTGACACGCAGGGAGATCGCACGGGTACGTCATGGCTTTTGACTTCCTTTGAGAGCTGCCAGCTCAAAGCCCAAATGTGAGCAAGATGTCTCTTGCAGGTGTGAGAATATAGGCCTGCCTCGTGTGTGCCATGTTGTTCTGTGATCCCCTTATATGTTGTGCTATTCAGTATGACAGCGTATATCACAATGTATGATGGGACCTTCTTGTGGGTGTTTGGTTGCAGATGTGGGTACAGGGAGGGCTTTTCCCGTTTCTCGGCTGGGTCCTGCGCTGGAGCTCACCTGGCATCCCAGGGGTGAGTAGTCAGTCCTGACTGACTTCACAGACTAAGCACTTGTTTTCAGTATGCTGTTCTTGAGAAATTTAACTTTATACTTTCTGTTCAGGTCCTCAAAGAGCAAAGTCTAAAGCTAAAGCTGAAATAGGAAGATCTTCCCAGCAGTCACCAGAAGTCCTAGAGGAAATCCTGAAGGAATTGGACAAAGCAGCACGTGGTGGGTATAACCGGAAGACTTGGGAAGCTGAGGTTTCAGATGCACGTATGGACATGAATCCTGCGCAGCAGGAAGGGATCGATCAGAGCCTCACTGTGCTGACACTCAAATTTCACGCGTTGCGGGTGCTGGTGAGCTGTAAAGATGGTGCAGAGTCTCTGCTGCCAGTTGTGGTTCAACTGAGCCCCAGGGACGGCTGCTTTCCCGGTTATAGTGTTACTGGCCAGAGCTGTTCTGGGCAGACGTTGGTATCCAGCTGGCAGGAACTGGCGGTGCTCACACCTTGAGCGTGTGAGGGACTTGGCTGAGGAGCCGATTCCTGATAAGCCATGAGAGGGCCAGCACCCTGCCAGTCGCTGGCCCTTGGCCAGTGGACAGGATGCACCGGGGGCTTGGGGTCACTGAGACCGGCAGACTTTGCCTGGGCTGCAGGCATCCCCTGGCCAGGATGGGAGCACCCCGGCTTCACAGCCTGGTCTAACCCCATTGTTCTCCTTGATGTCTGAGGACTCTCGGTGACACCTCGGGGTCAGGGACAGGCGAAAGCTGGACACCCAGCTGAAGGCCAGACACCTGACTTGAAGGCAGCTAAAACGAAGGGCTGTGAATTCGGTGTCGGGTGGTCTGCCTGTCTGTTTCTACTTGTGTTTTAGATAACTTGGTTGTGGTTTTCCTCTTGTTTTGGGGGACTGTGGGCTCTTCACTGCCACTTGTGAAAGTGCCCAGAATGTGGTAGCAAGAGCTTGCGGTTCAGTCCACCATGAGTGTCTGTTACCCTTACCATGTGGTGGAGTTGGTATGATGGGAAATGCTTCTCAGAAGGACTCTTTCCCCAGCTGAACTGGTTACAGCATCTTCCTGTCTTCTCTGAGGGAAGTAATTTACCATCATCTTGCAGTTTGCCAGAAATGCACTAAGTGGAATGTGAACAAGGTCACATGCAATCCCCTGCAATCTCAGCAGGTCAGGATTTGCTGTCTCCTGGTAAACTGGAAAGTGTCTAGCGCTTAAATTTTTCTCCATGAATGACACGTCATTTGGACTAGTGACTAGGTGCACCCCCAAATGCCCAGGCTTTGTTTCTAAGCGTTATTAATGTATTTTGAGAAGTATTGCCTCCTGAAGATACCACGTTTCTGACGAGGAACGGTTACTTCTAATTAAACTGAGCCCCTTTCTTTCTAAAGAGATGGACCGTGAGACTGCGGAGAAGGAGGCATTTCAGGAAGGAGATAGTCACGCAGTGCCAGTCTCTGACGAAAAAGCAGGGGCAGTTCAATCAACAGTGCCAGGTAATTGCTGTCCTTCAGTCATCCAGTGTCATGAATCAAAATCACTGTGTGTCTGCAGCCTCTTCCCCTGGTGCCCACTACTGCACATCTTGTCAGCAGCCAAACTATTAGTACAGAGCGAGTGTTCTAAACGAAGCCAGCAACGGCTCTCTGAGGATGCCTGTCATCTCTGGGGTGTGGAGGTTACTGCCATCGGTGTGCCAGAGAGACACTCACTCGTTACCCTCTGTGGATGCAGTGAGATGCTCACCTCCCACCGCACCCTGTTCACAGGCATTTCAGAACTTTGCCGTTTTGGGGGTGAGGCCATCTGAACCACCCTCAGCAGACGATGGGAAATACGACTCTTAAATCGAATGTGCCTCCTGCAATACCTGCATCCCAGAGCTTGCCCTGAGTCCCCCTAAGCACAACAGAGGGGGATCCCTCCTGTGACCTGAGGTCCAAAGGGATTCACTGACAGATCGGGCATGGGCTTAGAGGGAACCTGTGCCACCCTCCTGCATCTTCTGTGCCTGAGCCATGCTGAGGCTTTACCTTTCTCTGATTCTTGGCAGTGGCAGTGCTGTCCAGCCCTGGAGAAGCCCACCACGCCAGGAGATATGAATTTTCTCCAAAGAATGCAGGTAATTAGCAGTCTTGGAGGGGGCCATAAGGGGAAGACAAGTCCTGAAACCTGGGGGCATGCAAACAGTGCCCATGCTGGAGAAAAGGCGAAGTAGGAGAGCAAGGTTCAGGTGTCTCCCGGGAGGGTCCGACTCCATCCCCTCAGGGTGTGGGTGATGGGCTGGGGAGAGAGCTGGGGACGGCACTCCCTGATGCAGGGATGCTTTTTGTCTGTCTTACTCCAAGAGGCGATTGGTCAAACAGCTGAGCTCCCCCACATGCTCTCCATCTGGCCTCATGAGTTCTGTTCAGTGGGACAACTTGTCCCAAAGGGTCAGAGAGAGCCTCCAGGCAGCACCACTAGCAAGCCTTGGGGAGTGAAAGTGGGTGAGCGCAAAAGAAATTGTGTGCACATGTGAAGGGTGGCTGAGAAGGGGGAGCGAACCCGTGGCACTGGGAAAACTGGATTACGGCCATGCCAGAGTGTAAGCAAAGCTCTGAGGAGAAAGAGAGGCACCAGAGTGCATTGATTTGCAACGGCTTTGGGAGTTTCCTTTGCTTCTGCTGAAACCAAGAAAACATTGCAGCCCCAGCATGTTTGCTGGTGCAGAGATGCTAACAAAGTGAGAAAGAACATTTCCTGGCAATGTCAGACCTCCTGTGAGATTACCAGTAGCGTGCAGGACACACTAATGCACAGAATTGTTTCTCCAGATGTGGATGGCAAGAGAAACACAAATGCTATGGATCCTCAAGATTTCCGGTACTACTGCATAGAAGGCGCCGTGGCGGTCTTGGGCTCCGTGCTGTTTGGGATGATATTGTGTTGTGTGATCTGTCTGTGGAGGAAGAGACGACGGTGAGTTGTTGGGAGGTTTTTTTGCCAAACTTCTGTATTAGATGGCTGCTATTCGCCATGAAGCATTTAGAGGTAGGGTATTCTGGAGTGCCGAGACAGTTACTGGCCAAACTCCACTGAGATTTCTGCTGTAAGATGTTTTAACTGGCCTCTCAATTCATGGGCACTCTTTTGTGAAACCCCTTCCTCCTGTGGCAAGTGTTAGTTAAAAGTGACCCTGCCTTGACGAGAGCAGACCCAGCGACAGACGTAGGATGAGCAAGGTCAGGAAGAAAAACGAGGGATGACATTGCCATAGAAAGTGAGAAGCGCAATAGTGACATCTTCCTGCCAGCGAACCTGCCAGCAGAAATCACCCTGTTAGGTGATGCCGTAAGTCCCAGAGGTTCACCTCGGCCAGGGTGTCCCAGCAACTGAGACCGTGGTGAGGAACCTTCCCAGCTCTCGGCCTTGCTTTGGAGACAGAGTCAGCCTGTCCCATCTGCACCTGAGCACTGCCAGCGTGCGTGTTCTCAGCACAGGCAGGGTTTTTTTCTGTGCAGGGGTACGTTATCTCTTTGGATACGTATTCTGAAGAGAGGATGGAGAGCACCTCACTGAACAGAGAGCCGAGGCTGTGCCCTTGTCTGGTCAGGGACAGGCAGGGGAGCCGAGTGCTGGTCTCTGCCAGGCACACTGAGAAAGGAGAACAGGAGGCTCTCCTGGCCCTGCAGTGCTGTGCCCAGCTTTGGTCCCCTCGGTCTGTCGTGGGCAGGTCTCCTTCCAGGCACGTGCAGAGCAGGCAGGTCAGGATGGTCAGGGCCGAGAGGAGACGAGCCGTGGGCAGGCGAGCAGAGCCCCAGACGAGGGGTGCGGGGTGCCCCGTTTTCTGCACGGAGCTCTCCATACCCACAGCTCCCATGTGCAGCCAGGCATCCACACCCCGTGAGGCGCCCAGTGCTGCCCCGCACCCTCACACCCGCCCGGCCTCACAGTCGTGGTGGGGCCTCAGCAGCCTCCTCTCTCCGCAGGCGCCTCTCTGCAGCTTCGCGAGCCCGGTCCGACACCAGCAGCTGCTCCTCGGGCCTGGACAGCCGGAGCAGCCGCCCCAGCACCCCGGAGAGCTGGACCCGACAGCAAGAGCCGTCACCTGTGCCTGGAAGACCGGCCCGCCTGCCACACAGCAGTAGGGAACGGGCCTCCGCCAGCCCAGACAGCCGCCCGGCCCGTCCGCCTCCACCCCGGCCCTCATGGCTGTCCAACTCAGCCAGCCGGCTGTTGCGGGACCAGCCCAGAGACCTCGAGCCCCCAGAGGAATTGAAGCCACCTGCCCGCACCCCAAGCCCATCGCACCAGCCCTCCTGCAAGGGCCTGAGCCAGCCCCGCCAGGGTATGGGCTTGGGCTACAATGACAGACTCCTGACGGACAGCTTCAGGGATCGACCATTTGTGTCTGAGTAATGGCACAGCAATAAATACAGATCAGTAGCACAATTGTCCAGGTCGTAATGGCAGAAGACCCAGGGATTCACTAATCCTGGGCCGAATTTCGTATCAGGGCACACAGGGACCAGGATGCCCACGATGTCAGCAGGCAGGGAGCTGGGCATGGGACCCACCAACAGGCTGGGGGAGCCCAGCTTCCCTGGTGGGACTGTCCTGCTAAATTCTGAGCCACAGAGGCACCAAAGGGGCTCGTTAACAGGTCATCATCCCCACCTCTGCTCCCTGTGCCAGCTTTGTCCTGCAGTGCACAGGACAGGGGTACTGTGTAGGGCAATACCAGCCCCAGCCCCTCCATTGCGTGCATGCCAAATACACCACATAAGGCAAAGCCAGAAATAAAACGCAGAGTAGCACCAAGCTGCTATCGAGCCATAACAGAGACACCATTGTTCTTCTTTTGGCTGGGATGGAGTTAATTTTCTTCCTAGCAGCACATATGGTGCCGAGTTTTGGATGTGTGACCAAACCAGTGTTGGTAGCGCACCCACGTTTTAGCTATTGCTGAAGGCTGCTTGCATGGCCCCAAGGCCTACTCTGTTCCCATGCTGCCCTGCCAGCGAGTAAGCTGCGGGGTGCGCTGGTGGATGAGAAGCTGGACTTGAGCTAGCAATGTGTGCTTGCAGCCTGGTCAGTGCGGGTGGGGGGTGAGGGGGTCGGTGAGAGGATGTCTGGGTCTGTGAGGGGTTTGGGGGGGGGATTTGCGAGGGGTTTGGGCGGTCCGCGACTGAATTTGTGAAGGGGATATTGGGGTCTGTGAGGGTTTTAGTGGGGTCTGTGAGGGGATTTTAAGGGTTTCGGGGGGTCTGTGAGTGGATTTGTGAGGTGGTGAGGGGATTTGTGAGGAGATGTTGGGGTCTCTGAGGGGTTTGGTGGGGTCTGTGATGGGATTTGAGCGGTTTGGGGGGATTGGGCGGTCTGCGAGTAGATTTGTGAGGGGATGTTGGAATCTGGGGGGTTTGGGGGGATCGGGAGGGGATTTGAAGGGTTTGGGTGGGTCTGTGAGGCAATGGGGGGGTCTGTAAGTGGATTTGTGAGGTGTTGAGGGGATTTGTGAGGAGATGTTGGGGTCTCTGAGGGGAGTTGGCAGGGTGTCTGAGGGGTTTGGGGGGTCTGTGAGGGGATTTGTGAGGGGATGTTGGAATCTCTGGGGGGTTTGGGGGGATCGGGAGGGGATTTGAAGGGTTTGGGTGGGTCTGTGAGGCAATGGGGGGGTCTGTAAGTGGATTTGTGAGGTGTTGAGGGGATTTGTGAGGAGATGTTGGGGTCTCTGAGGGGAGTTGGCAGGGTGTCTGAGGGGTTTGGGGGGTCTGTGAGGGGATTTGTGAGGGGATGTTGGAATCTCTGGGGGGTTTGGGGGGATCGGGAGGGGATTTGAAGGGTTTGGGTGGGTCTGTGAGGCAATGGGGGGGTCTGTAAGTGGATTTGTGAGGTGTTGAGGGGATTTGTGAGGAGATGTTGGGGTCTCTGAGGGGAGTTGGCAGGGTGTCTGAGGGGTTTGGGGGGTCTGTGAGGGGATTTGTGAGGGGATGTTGGGGCCTCTGAAGGGTATGGGGGTGTCTTTGAGGGGATTTGAAGGGTTTGGGGGTCTGTGAGGCAATGGGGGGTCTGTGAGTGTATTTGTGAGGAGATGTTGGGGTCTCTGAGGTGTTTGGCGGGGTCTGTGAGGGGATTTGGGGGGTTTATAGGGGGTTGCGCGGTCTGCGAGTGGATTTGTGAGGGGATGTTGGGGTCTCTGAGGGGTTTGGGGGGGTCTGTGAGGGGATGGGGGGGGTCTGTGAGGGGATTTGTGAGGAGATGTTGGGGTCCCTGAGGGGTTTGGGGGGATCCATGAGGGGATTTGAGGGGTTTGGGGGTATCTGTGAGGGGATGGGGGGGATTTGTGAGCAGTTTGGGCAGTCTGTGAGTGGATTTGTGAGGGGCTGTTGGGGTCTCTGAGGTGTTTGGGAGGATCCGTGAGGGTATTTGAGGGGTTTGGGGTCTCTGAGGGGATTGGGGGATTTGTAAGGGGTTTGGGCTCCCGTCACAGAGCTCCTCCTGCCCAGGGCTGTGGCTGGCAGCACAGACAGACACGCCTTTTGGGAAAGATTTGCCGACCCGGAGCAAACGCAGGGCAGCTCCTCTCCCTCCCTCCCTCTCCGAGCAGGCGCAGACCCCACAGCAGCACTGAGGGACGGCAGAGCTGCACGCACACCTCGCAAGCGCTGCTGAGGGAACAGCTCCGGACCGAAGGGCCCTTCCCAAAGGTCATCTCTCTGCAGGCCCAGTGCCCCGGCTGGCTGAGGAGCAGCTGGGCGGGGGTGGGCGGGCTCTGTGAGGAGAGGCGGCCCCTGCCCGCCCAGCAACAGCTGTGCTATTGGCCATGGCTGAGCCAATCAGCGGAGCTGGAGGCAGCCAGTCAGTCACAGCCGGCCTGGGGCATGGCCGGAGGGGGCAGAGGCCGAGCAGCCTGAGGAGAAATGGGGGAGAGATGGGCTGGGGGCAGGTGGGGTGAGGGGGGTCCAGGGAAAGGGCCAGGGGAGCTGCAGGAGCAGCAGCAGGTATCTCCCAGGGTGGAGGGGCCTGAGGGGAGACCTCGGTGATCACCCGAGGGCCCTGCCAAGGCTCAGTTGAGTGCTCAGCCCCAGGGACGGCCCCACGACCAGGGTCAGAGCAGTTCCTGTTGCTGCCCCGAGGGTTGCCAGCCCGAGCCCTGAGAGCTGGAGGTCAGCGTTTCATGTCCGCGGGCCAGGGGAAGGCAGGGCGGCCTCCTCTCCAGCCGGCAGCTCTGGTGGGGACACAGCAGGTGCCCTTGCTGTCCCCAGGCCTCCCTGTGGGTCTGATGGCCCCGAGGTCTGATGCATGCCTTTCGCCCCACGCAGGCTGTGCTGTGGGCTGTCGCGAGTCCAGATTCAGGATCCTGATGGCTGCGCCAACCGCTCGCCCTGATGTAGGATCCTGGCAGCTGCGCCAATCTCTCGCCAAGGGGCGGAATGCACCTCGCTCAGAAGGAGACAAGCGTCAGTGTGTTTTATTGCGGTAAAATAATAATTTGACAGAGTTCAGTAAATTTGGGGAATTTAACAAAGTTTGACAGTGGTTTCCCGAGGTTCAGTAAGTTGGACAGCCTTATTAATTACTGCATGGAAGACACGTACTGTTGTAAATGAATTTTGTCCCAAACAGGATTTTAAACAAAGTTAACAATTTATTAAATGAATAAAGGCAAGCAAACAGCGCTGGGCACGTGGGGAGCTTCTGCTCTACCACAAGGTGGGCCGTGAAAAACAAGACAGCTTCTTTTATAGTCTAACGTTCGTTACATATTCATATTAGGCATGTTCTTCTCCATCTCCTGGTTGTGTGGGAGCTTAGAAACTTGTCTCTGACCAGGGTCCCCACTGTTCGTGCCAGACAGCAGACATCCTGTGTAACCGCGGATACCTTTCACAGCACCTGCCTCGATCACCAGAACCCAAACAAGTCTACAACAGACACCTCCCCCCAAAACAAATACACACAACAAATGGCCCATCAAGATCCCAAGCACTGCAATCCCTGAAGACAAGTGCACATCCAAATGCCTCAGTTCTCTTCTAGGATAGTTAACAACAGAACCGGTTTTGGGTTGGCAAAAAAAAAGAATGAACTATGTACATATCATCTGTCTCCTCCCTGCCTGCAGTTACACAGAGATCGACAAAATGGTTAAAGATTACATAGACAGTGAGGGTCACATTTTATTATGCGGTCCTAGCATTGTTTATATTGACACGAATCAGATGAACGTATCTCACACGTAGGAAGGAGAACTGAGTTAGAATCGAGCTGGAAGGATTCACACAGAGACCGGAGATGCAAAAGGGTAAGGAAGACCCTCCCGTTGAGTCACGAGGTTCAGAGGGGACCCCCTTGCTTTCTAAACTCCTCATGGAGCCTAGGTGTGGCTCGGTCCAATCTTAGTCTCAGAGTTGGACAACAGTTTATGTCTAATGGAATTATCTGTACAAAGTTTATAATAGCTAATATTAAGTAGCTACATGGATTAGTACTGTTTCCTTAGTATGAATTCAGCATGCTGTCAGTCACTTAGCAAAGATCTGCCATTGAGAACAGGTCTCTCTGCCTCGAGGAGCAACCTTGAGAGGCGTCCCAGCTCAAGGGGAGATCACTGCCGTGCAGCCACATTGTCTAGGAGGGAGAGCTGAAAGAAGGCTCCCTTAGGCTGTCATATTTATGGGATAAAGTGGCTGGCTCCTAGTCAAATCACATGCCATGGGAAAGGTATGGATGAGACTCCTTGTGCCCACAACTTTCTTTGCTCCTTGATAAATGAGTCTTGGAAAAGCCACCCACTATTCCTGTGTTAATCGCATGATGAGTGTTCCAAGGTGATAGGCAGCGGTGCTCACTGGGTCACTCGGCTCCTTTGTGGGTTTTCAGAGAAGAGATTGAAACTAGAGGAGTTCTTGGCCTGGCTATGGCTCAGGCCTTTACCTCCTTTGGAGCCTTTACCAAACTACAGCTAGTTTGATTATAGGATCGAGTGTACCCGTCACACCGGCTCTTGGGAAGTGAGGGTACATGTGACCCTGTGTGAGGTCAAGCTAGAACATGCTTTGCAGCTTGTGTATTTACTGCCGTGAATTTTCTGCTCTTCCTGGCCGTCTTCTGTGGTTTTCAGCCTGCTCTTGCCTCCACAGAAAGAAATGCTGTGTGTATGAAAGAGGCCGTTAGGAATCTTCCCTTAGGAGCTGTATTGTTTTTTTTTGTGCTCTGCTTCTGAATTACTATCTGTATTATATCTGCCAATGTTCAAAATATCTTTCTAATTCCCTGGTTAAAGTATTCTGAACCTACTCCAGCTACAGTTTACTACGCACAACTCCCACCAACCATCATTTTTTATTTCAAGTCATTTTTCATGAAATAACACACATCGCAGCCAGAATCCTGTGTTGCTGTTCCATGGTTTTCTTCACAGTTTTCCAGCTGTATTCCTCCTCCCCATGATAAACAGTGTTGCCAGTATTTCTTTTTCTCTTAGAATACGCATGGTAAGGGTGGTTGCTGGATAGCTCATCCTTTTTAAGGCCGTGAAGACACGTTCTGAGAAGGCCTTTTCCTAGTCCCAGATATTCAGGGACACAAGACGTGCCTATCCCCGTCAGCTCTGTGGAGGATTTAAGAGAGATTGTGCACCTGAAGGTTACACCATGCTTCTGTATCGGAAGCTGAATTTCAGCAAGCAAAAGCAACTTCCCCAACTCTTAATTTGTGTGCCTTTGAATGCTGCAAAATTGAATTAAATAATGATCCTTGCATACATCTTTCTCAATTAAGCATACAGTGGATGTCTTCTCTTTCAACCAGTCTGGAGCTTAAAAATCAGCATAAAAATTCTGGATAGTGTAATTTTTTGCTGCACATGGCCTCAGTCCACTTGGCAGAAAATTGGATTAGTTACACAAGTCTTTAGGGAAGGCACAAAGAGAGCCTAAGGTTTTGAGTGCCCTAGGATGCTCTTTCCAAGTAAGTTAACAGGCACATAAACACCCTGTAATGGCGTAAGGACTCCCCAGAACATCTTCAGTACAGCTATATTTTATGTAAGCTGCTGTTTTCATGCAACCTCAGGTAGCACTGTGCTGCTCTTTACAGGATGGGGTGAGTGGTGTTGTCTTTGGCTGTGTGGGTTTAAATGTGTTTCTAATGTGCGTGTCAAATAATTACCTGTGAAACAGACTGCCAGTCTGGCTGAAGCCAGTGCTTCCGAGAAGATGAACTAAAAGCTTTGATGGTACAGTCCTGCCATGAATACGATCCAGTCAAGTAAGTGTTGATCATGTCCAATCTGTTCTTTGAAGATTATGGGAAAATTGCAGAGATGTGTGTTTTAACAAGAGAGACACGTGCCTACCTTTTTCTTTTTTCCCTCTCAAACCTTTTAGTTACATGAAGAAACCCTTAGGTCCGACTCCACCATCATATACTTGCTTTCGTTGCGGAAGACCTGGCCACTACATAAAGAACTGCTCGAAAAATGGGGTATGATTGTGGGGGACTTCTGGTGTTACCCTAGTTTTTAATGGTTATAACTTCACAGTTACATAACAAATACATGAACACTCATATTAAGAATTGTTTCGCTTGGGGTGAAAGGCAGAGGTTATATGGCAATGTTGCAAAGCCCTTCCAAATTCAAGGGGAAGCTGGAATTATAAAGGTGGAATTTTCTTTCTAGGTCGTAGACATTAAATACGTCCGTAGATCTTTCTCTATGAACTTTCATGCATATTTTTATATACTTCAGTATTACTGGAAATTTTTCTGTTTTCCACTCTTTTTAATGCCAGTTCACAGTTTTTATTATTTTGTATCGAACCAAGACATTTCTCTTGACCCCATCTGTTGCATATTTGCGTGTTTTAATTAGACTAAGTCCCTGGTTGAGCATTGATGCCATTTCACGTTAGTCACTGAAGGTATACGTGTGAGGTATGAATTCAACCTTCACCTATAGATGGTGAGTGTAGGTTTCTCCAGTGACTGATTCAGAGCACAAGATTAAGCTCTCACTCTGACTTGTGCTTTGGAGGAGGAGCAGCGGGTTTGTCTCTTCTCTGAGTGGATGGTGAGCTAAGGCATATGTCAGCCTTAAGCAACCTGAAGTTAAGCCAAAGAATGTTGCTGGAGTTCAAAACCCTGTTCAAGCCTTTGGAACATCCTAGCTATATCCTGTAGGAAAATAAGTATTTCAGTTGAGCAACCCTTACGCTAGGTAAAAGGAGAGGATTAAAGGCTTTTGCTGCTTAAAATAATCAGGGACATGTCATTTTAAGTGTGGGTCTTGAGGTACATCTCCCTCTCTTTTCTTGAACAGGACAAAAAATTTGAGTCTGTTCCCAGAGTTAAAAAGAGCACCGGAATTCCACAGAGTTTCATGACAAAGGTGAAGGATCCCAATACGAAGGGTGCTATGCTGACAAGATCTGGAAAATATGCAATACCAACTATTAATGCCGAAGTATGGAACTAAGTGGACTGACCAAAAAGTGAAGGAGAGAAATCACGCATAAAAATCTGAGTGGCAATGCAACCCAGTTGGCAGGCATCTGTCATTCCAAGGGAGGAAGCACTGTCACTGTACCTTAACCTGAAAATCTGTGTTACTTTCTAATATTAAAAGAGGGTGGTCCTACTGCTCATGCCCCTGGAAGTTGGCTAAACTTGCGGTATGCAAAGAATCTGCATTTCTGCAAAACATTTCAGTAGTGTTTACAGTGGAGTCGTTCTCCTTGAAAGCTCATTTTGCTTCTGTTTTCTGTTTGAAAGGCTTCTTGCCAAATTCAGCAGGTAGCTGTTGGACTGAGATTTCCTCCCCCTCTGACTTCTATTAAATCCCATGTGTGAAACTGACTGACATTTTCCTGTTGCTATAAACTGAGAAAATACTACCATGTGCTGACAAGAGTGGCTGTTTTAAAATGCACTTGGTAGCACTTTTGGTTTTCCATCATGGATCTCCTTTTGTAGAAGCTGTAACATAGTCGTCTTCCTTTTAGAAAATGTCATTACTCGGAGACTACCTTTATCCTGTGCCTGCAATTTACATTCATCCTCTGGCAGAGGAGAGGTGGGATTCATTTTGCCTGATTTCTAGCTGTCAAAAACACATTTTCCTAGTCTGAGCTTCTTTCTTAGTTGATCCAATGAATGGGAGAGTTCTGCAGAAAGAAGATTGTTCCCCCCTCCCTCTTCTAGTGTTGTGGCTGTAGAAAAGGAGTTTAAACTAAGCACCTGTGTTTTAGAAGGCTAATGTGGAGTGAGCAGAATTCCATCTCTTCTCCTCCTTTGGTAAAATCCAAAGCTTGGAAAAGTTTTCCTTTACCCATCTTTAACTTGTTTCTTTTTCCTTCCCCACCCTTCCTCCAGGGAAGCTTCTGCTAGAGAAAAGAAGGAAAAGCCTCCCTTTTTACCACAGGAGCCATCCTCCTCCTCCTCCTCCGATGATCCTATTCCAGACGAGTCGTTATGTCTCATTTGTAAGGATCTAATGACTGATGCAGCTGTTATTCTCTGCTGTGGAAACAGTTATTGTGATGAAAGTAAGTGTTACTCCCATATTTGTTGATTCAAAACATCACATCTGATCTTCTGAAAGCAGAAAGAAATAACTTTGTTACCAGTTCTATTTAATATTTAATACGAATTGAATATGAAAGTGCTCTTCTCGTATAAAGGGGAAAAGAAAGCCAGGAAGCTTTTCCCCCTTTTTACGTGTCTAGCTAAATCTTCTTTACATGCGGAAGGACGAGTATGAGAAGAGTGGCTAACTCTGCAGGTGATTACAATCTTAGGTATTGAATGTGTTTAGTTTGTCCACAGCCCTTTCTCTCATACAAAATTATATAGGCAACTCTGGGGACTTCTGGTGGTCTGCAAGAAGCGGAGAGTTAGGCATTTAATCCACATTCTTCTCCACGGGAGAGTTGGTTAAAACCTTCAGAACTCAAACCTACTCATGGTTTTTTGAGACATGTTTTATTCATTAACCTTGAGGTTGGGGACTTCGCACTGTACTAGATGGTGGGAAAGAGACTAGTTGAAACATCAAGACACAGCCTATGCTACATCTTCAGATGTCACACTAGTGAAATATCAAAACTGTATAGTTATTTGCTGCATACTAGAAATTTTTTACACTGTTGAACATTTCTAGCTTCATGGTCTCAATTCAAGACCATATTCACCATTAATCATATGTGTGTTTTTATAATTGATGAGAACCCGGAAAACTTCCTTAGTTTGGCTAAATACTATTTTGATTATTCTAATTATACAGAGGTATTAGAACAGCATTGCTGGAATCTGAGGAAGATACGTGCCCAACACGGCATCAGACGGATGTTTCACCTGATGCTTTAATTGCCAATAAGTGCCTACGCGAGGTAATGTGATGACATTATCATAGAGTGCTTGTAAGAAAAGGCTATTTGTAGAAAGCTGAAAGGGAAGAAGATACTAATTTACATCTCCTTAAGCAAGGTGTAAATCAATAAGGCTAAATTTACTTTTCAAATACATTATCTGTTGCTGTCACAGAAGCTTACAACTCTTTAGAGACAACCTGGCAAATTAAGGTCACGCTTTTGTTTAACATGATTGCCTTGCTTTCAAATTCGGTGTTAACACTGAAGCACATTAAATAGTTACTCTGAGTTATCAGTCATTAGTATCAGTGTTTCATGTGATGTGTATATTGGTTTCATATATCTGTTTGTTGGTTTCTTTTAGGACTGATAGCCCTTACAGGAATATACAAGCAGTTTTCCTCTGTGAAGGCTTTTGTTCATACGTATGCTGAAGTTTCATCTTACCCTTTTTGTTAATGTTTTTCTGCCTCTAGGCTGTGAACAACTACAGAAATGGAACTGGCTACACAAAAAGGCTGTGTCAGCAGCAGCCGCTACTGCCACCGCCTCCACCACCAATCATGAGTGTTACGCCTCCTGCTGCTCTGGTGACTGGCTGCTGAACCTTCTACATCTTTCTCTCTGTCCATCAGCAGTTCGTTGGAAGAGAAGGTAAGCTTTATTTCAACATAGGCAGCGATTCTTATATTTCAGTAGAGCTTATTTTCCAACTGTCTGCGTTTATTCACAAGGGCTATCAGGTTCCTGTGCAAAGACACCCAGCATTAGCAAGTCATATGGGCCCCCAAGGACAATCAATACCCACCACTGGTAAGGAACTGTAACTTTAGAATGTCTTTTAAAAATTCTCTTCAGATAAACTGAATGGGATTTTTTGCTCTTTCCCCTCTCCACTCCAAAAGGTCATCCAGTGAGAGCCAGTACACTTTGCTCAGCAGGTGGCAGACCAGGCTGGGAACTGCAAGTGTTCTACAGAAATTCCATGTATTACTACTTGTAAGCTGTTAAACGAGGCCGTAGCACTTCACTTCTGCAACAGCCAATTTATAATGAAGTAAGTATGGACAGAGAGTTGTGGAGAATACAAGCGGTCGTTAATGTTTCAATGGCCTAATTTGAATTGGCTTTAACAAAGGGGATCTCTGCTTGCAGTAAATTTATTTAAAATAAAACTCCAGTACCTGATCGAAAAGAGGACTGTGAAAAAGGAACTTTTTTGGAGGAAACCATAATTCCATATCAGAATTAAATACAATTAAAGGCTCAGGCGGAAAGCCACCCTTTTGATTTCTGGCTGAACAGGACTGTAGAAATTGATTTCCCAATAGAAGTCAGCCTCCAACATTCTTTTTCTAACCACTTAGTTGACACCGATTGAGCAAACTCTTGGAAAAGTCAACACTGTTACCTTATGACAATTTTGAGTTTCTTCAGTTTAGTCAGGCCAAATACCCAAGGTGCCTTCTCTCAGTTGGAGAGAGAGGAGTCTGTTTTATCCATTATTGCAGTGTCAGGTCAGTCCTTCCTTTTGGTATATATGTGTTAGAGATAGATTGTAACGGTGCACTGTGTTTATAAAATCTTCAAGATAAATCAGAACAAAACCCTGGATCCATCCCACAGATTGTCTAAAATCTCCAATTCAGGAAGCAAGAAAACAACAATTCAGGGACAAGAGCAGGCCAAATATGTCATTGTGAGGCAACAGCATAGGAAGCGTACGTGGAAGAAGATAAAAGAAGTTTGAGGGAAAATGAGTTAATATCTGTGCCGTACAGGCTGCCGGCGGCTGCGGCTTGTCACTGCTCTCGGGCTACCAGCCACGCTTCAAGGTGGAAAAAAAGTGGCTTTCTCTGAATGCTGGTGTCAGGAACAAGGTGCTTTAACTTGCCAGCAGGTGCCTGCAGGCTTTTATTAGCAGGAGTTTGTGTGGTAGGAATGGAAGGTGTAGCTGGTGCTACTTCAGTGAAGGTCATGGGGTTTGGGAGTTTTCTTGGTTGGATTTGATTGGTTGGTTGGTTTGGTTTGGTTTGTGCTATCAATTTTGGGGGTTCAGGAGCTGATTTCCATTCATTCCTCCTCCCAAGTGGTGAGGGTAGAAAAGGCTGGAGTGATAAATTTCTACCCAGCTGGAGGCAAGCCGACCGCGTGAGTCGGAGAGACGCATTCACAGTGAAAGGCTCATACACCACCCTGATGGCTGAAGGCAACTCCCTGAACTGTAACAGCGTGAACTTATCTGTTGTCTGTCAGAGTATGCAGGAGAAATGGCTTGCAGCTTTGTGAAGCTATAAACAAGTGTCAAAACTTGGAACAAATGAGTTTAACTTCTTGTATAAAATTAGGATCTCTCAGAACAGAAGTAGGTTGGAGCTGTTCACTATGGTGGACAAATCATAGCAAGAGTTGGCAAAATATTAAACTGCCAGAGACTTCTCATTTAAACAGAAGGCTGATGGATGAATAGGTAGTATGCCATGTGTGCTACTTTCTCTCTTCAGTTCTCTTCTTTGTATATGCCTGGCAGTCTGGTACAGTTGAGAGAGAGAAGTAAGATTTATTATTATTTTTTTTTAATACCAAAAGGGGAACACATACTATTGGGCATAAGTCACTCTCAGTAAAGCTTTCCAAGTGCCATTTTCCTCACCTTTTAAGTTGTGAGATCAAATTTTCAGTAATACATGCAGGCAACTGAAAAATATCGACTCTTGCCTAGAAGAAAGAATTTGCTCTTAATAATATCTGCTATATCTAATTGGTATTGTCCTTTATGTCAATCTCTAATTATAGCCTCTGTAGGAAGAACGGGGCAACAAAAGGCAGATGGTGGCCTTCTGTACGCTGGAAGGATCGTGGATGCTAGCAAAGTCTAAAACCCATTCTTGTGTTGTGCAAACTCTCTGAAGTGCAAGTTGTACGCTGCCAGTAATACGTAAAACATGTAGGAAGTTGCTGCTGTAGGTGTTCTAATTTAGATGTAGTGCACATCAGTTAAACATAGGCTTTCCTTCTGTATTTGTTATGGAAATAATATCATAAGAAGGAAAATATTCATTATGACTATTTTGACTTAGGAAGTGGAAGTTGACAATGCCTATAAACTAGGCAAGGCAAATGAGGTCAAGGCCTAGTTACCCTTGTAAGTAAACAGCTGTTCTGACTGGGGAGACTAGTTGATAGGACTACAGTCCTAATACGCCCCAGCTCCAGCTTTTTGGAAAACGCATAGAAAAAAGTTTGAAAAATGAGCTCATAGAGAAGGGAGGCAGGGGGAACCCACTAGATGACTAAAAGCCATGTCTGTAGTTGGATAAAGCTACTCTGAGAGAGAGAAATCCATCTTCCCTCAGTGGAAGAGTAAAGGCAACAATTAGAAATAAGGAGCTCCAATAAGCTACCTTTTTACAATCAAGTGTTGAAGCTGTCCTTTAAGCACTTCCTCATCCCATTCCAGCCAGAGTGGGTCAGATGCCTTAAATAGTTCTAAGCGTCTCTCGACTAACCCACCTAATACCTGAAGTTGTCCGTATGTTAAGTAGGAAAATGTCCGGTTTGAATAATGGCATCATTAATCCCTTTAGCCTTCGGGTCTGGATATGGGCTCTTTGACAAGCATGATGAGTTGTAGAGACCTTTTTCACGTGTCTCCCCCTTTTGCTACTAGTGTTTCTGTAGAGACCCTTGATCCACTAAGTACAGTCCTCACCTTCTGTCCCACTCCTTTCTCTCCCCTGGTGTCAGCTGGTAATGCAAAGTAGGGGTTCCTTTCTCCATTTTTCCCTTTCTAAAGCAAGGGTTCTGTGGTGTAAAAAAAAAAAAAAAAAAAAAAAAAAAGCTCACGCTGCTTGTAATTTAATGGTGTGCTGCCATGTCAGTCCTGTGCTGCTTCTGATTGCAAGGAACTCTAAGCAAACAGGGCAAGCAGAGGGTTGGAGATGAAAATGATGCCTTGCTGTGCCTGAAGTTCCAGGGGCAGTAACCTTGTGGGCCTCCAAACCCAGGTGCCTGGTGTCCTGCTCAGCCTAACTGGGCAGTGAGCTAGCTCAAGCAGATTTGAGCACCTTCTACAAACAGAGCTTAACTTGCGCTGCTCTGCATGCTGACATACAGCCCTTGGATTTAGATTGAAACAGATGTATGTACAGCTAAGCCTCTGAACTATAAAAATTGAACACTGTGTTAAGAGCACAAGGCTCTGCTAGTAACATTAGCTGCAGATTGGTTGATGTTTTCATTTGTCCTCTTCCGTAAACAAAACCAAGGGAATGCTGAATTTGCTGCAACAACTCTGTTTAACAGACCACTTTGTTGTATGTCCTTCCTCTACAATCAACTATAATGTCCTTCCAGAGTCTGTAGAAGCAACTTGGTAGCACCTTGGATCTTTTCTTATATCCAGAAATGTTTTTCTAAAAAAGCAGTTGTGACTTCTAAGTTAGGTCAAGTTATCTAAAAACCGTAAGCAGGATCTTTTTCCCCTCATTTATGGTAATGCTGTGCAAAAGAGCAGAAGCTGATTTGAAAACCTCGAAGTGGAAGGGTGTTTTCCAGTAAGGTGGTTGGTTTGTTGTTTTGTGGGTTTTTTTTGTTTTGTGGAGTGTTCAGGATTTTATTGTCTCCCACAGTACTCCTAGGCTGCAGAACCAGCCTCAAAGGCCCTACGGAATGACTTCTCCAATTAGCTTGGCTCCTCCTAAGGATATAGACTGCATTCATACTCAGAAGGTGGTTGAAGCAATGAAAGCATGTGGGGTATTTGAAGATGAGGAAGAACTGAATCACAGGTATAACAAGGCTGTAAAATTTGTTAATCTCCTGGGGTTTTTTTAGGGCAAACTTATACATGAGTTTTCTTTAAAGGCTGGTCATTCTTGGTAAATTGAATAGCTTGGTCAAAGAATGGATTTCAGAACTTGGTGACAGCAAGGTAAGGATTTTTGATACGTTCTTATCAAAACAGCTGAAGCCTTTTTGCTTCTTTTAAAGGTGATACTACTAGGATTTATGCTAAAGTTCAACTTTTAACTTTCTTCTTAAGTATCACGCAGAGCTGTAGTAACTGCCATTGAAATAATGTATAAAAGATACTTCAGATCAAGCTCTTCAAGTCCTTGGGGCACGGAATAAATTTGTGAAGTGGCTCCATCAGTTGACTTGTAGCAGTTAACAAAGCTGAAACCAACATACTGTGGGGTGAGAGAGATGGTAAATGAGCAGTCATCTTGCCCCAAACAGCCTGCAGCACTCAATCTAGTTTGACATTATTTCACTAGACTTGCCATGGGTATGGCTCTTAGATGGTGTTAATTTCTGTGGGCCTGCTGCAGGGAAGACTGATAGTAGGTCTTAATTTGTTTAAATTGATGAAACAACTGCTACATTACTCATCTTTGTTTTGTTTGTGAGCTGCAAGCACTCGCTTCAGAAAAACAGCATCAGTCTATTAGACTAACAACTCAGTCCCGGAGAGAGAGGACATTGTTTATGGAGGCTGTTGTAGTCTTTCTAAATGACTTAGAAAGAGGCTCTGCATCTCAGTGGGATTCTGACATAGAGCCTTGGAAGGAACGGATGGGTAAGTCGTGAGTCTTCACTTCCTTTGCCGGGTCACAGGCAAAAGCTCACTCTATCCCCTCTGCAGCTGCTGCTCTGCGGACCAACATTTAACGATTACTGGTATTGCACAGTGAGCTTAATGCATTCTTCGCATGAAAACTTTCTACCCAGAACATCACCCGTGTGCCTTTGCAGCTTTGGGTGTCTCGGCTGACACCTGTGTCTGCTGCTCATCTTCCATGCACTGCCATTCACTTATGAAGCAGTTGATTGCAACGTATCAGGGGAATGTTTCTCCTCCAGATGGGATTACAGCAGTGGCTGCAGGCTGTGTGACTTCAGCTTGTGAGCTGGCCGCCGTCCAGAGCCATAGGGGGAATGCAGGGCTGAGGCATTCAGCTTTGGTTGTCTATTTTTTATGCCTTTCTAATACTGTATTGCACTCCTCAGGAATCCAGGATCCCCAGCAAGCACTCCTTGCCCCAAGCCCACGGGCACAGCTGCACGTAGCAACCGTTCAGCCTCTCAAACACACTGTGCGACTGTCAGCAGTGCAGAACACATGAATACGTGGGGACTGTCTCATCTCCTACAGGTGCTGGTGAGAAAAGTCCAAAGGCTGCAGATTGCAAATGACCGCTAATGTACCGTGCAGCTGTGGCGCTGGCCATCCTGGCGTCCATAGTCCCTCTGGGAGCTTTGGGTCACCTGGTTGAATCGCTGCTGAAGAGTAGGAAACAGTGAGTGGGTCGTCCCAGCATTCTTGCGCAGCAAAGCGTTCCCAGTGGCAGCATTCTGTAGTGTAGTTCACTGAGGGTAGCAGCACCCTGTTAGCATTTCACAGAATCAGAATCATAGAGTTGTGGAATGGTTTGGATTGAAGGGACCTTTAAAGTTCACGTAGAGCAACCTCTCTGCCATGGCCAGGGACATCTCTCACTAGGTCAGGTTGCTCAAAGCCACGTCCAACCTGACCTCGAACACTTCCAAGAACAGGGGCATGGAAGTGCCCTTTCTTTCTCTCTTCCCTGCCTTTCTCCTCTCACCCTTCCCCTTTCTTGGCTCATATTCCACACTGGATTAGCAGAGGAGAGGTAAACCCTCCAAACGCTCCCCCTACTGACCCGATCACAGTTGTGCGCTCAAAACGCGCACGCGCGCACCCCCACCCTCCGAAACAGGCCCCCGGGCCGACACACCACACCCCTCCCCCGGGCCCGCCACTGCACGCACACACACACACAAACACACCGACCCTCCACAGCCCCCCCCCCCCCCCCCCCCCCCGCCCCTTGCCACGCAGTTCGCGCCGAGCCTGGCTGCCCCTGCTCCCCCCTTGCGCCACCACGGTTGCCGCCCCGGGGATGGAAGGCGGGAGACTTTAGGACCCTGCGGCGTCCCTCCCGGCTCCCTGCCCGGGCGGGAGAGGGGAGCCCCCGGTGCCGTGCGGTCTCTAAACCCCAGCTGCCGAGTCCCTGTCCTGCCGTACCTCCAACTTCGTAGACAACCATAAATTATTTCTGTCAACAGCAAATTACTAAACATAGTACAACACTCTATGAAAGAGAAGAAGAATGCACACAATCAGCATTCCCCTCTTTGACTATGAAAATCTCTAACAGCAGATGAGCCTGAACTAAACAGCAATCAAATCTGGACCCTAAATGGGGTATGGCTTATGTAGGGTTCAATTATATGGAACTTACTTAGTTACTGGGCCTGAAAGTAGCTCATGGTCGCAAGAGCATTCCAGACGCCTTTAGAAGGCCTTGAACAGAATAAACAAGAAGACAGAAAAAGAAAGATCCCAATTAGAAAAACACAGGTGAAATGTATATAAGGAATGTAACTATAACCTAAAGTTGCGAGCTTATGGCGGAGCACTGCCTCCCCGGCCGCCCAGCACTGTTTTGCTCTCTTATCGCTTGCTAATAAATTCGACTTTTTTTATTCACTACAAATTGGCTCCTCCAATTTCTCACGAGTGTCTATAACAAATTTGGTGCCATGACACGGATCCAGGTTCTTTGGTGCGGACCCCCGCAAGCGGGGAGACGCCCTATCCCCGGATAGCCCCGTCTTGAGGAGTTGCCGCCACCACACCCTGGACCCGCGAACCCCTTTAAATTACGATAACTGAGCAAAAGAACCTGCAGGACCCCTTAAATTTTGTGCACGAAGAGCAAGCGAAGACCCCAGGAGCGGGTGAGTATATAAGTTGTGAGCCGTTTGGTTGGGGTGGTTATCCCGAGGTGCGACTGTGTGAGAGGTCTCTCTGAGATCACGCGAGTGCGGACCCTCCAGTAGTGCAGTTCTCGTAGCCCACGAGGGAGTGAGTCACGACCGAGGGGAAGTGAGTGTGTGTGGATAAGGGCACCTCGGAAGATGGGACAGAGGAAAAGCAAGCCCTCTGGACCCATGGGGATGGGGAAGAAAGATAAGTTACCCGACATACCCCCTGATAGTCCCTTAGGCCTGATGATAAGATATTGGGACAGTTCACCAAAGAGAAAGAATAAGTCTAAGGAGAAGATGATTAATTATTGTATTGAGATTTGGGGTGGGAAACCTCTCAGCAATCCTCATGTACTCTGGCCCGTGTTCGGGTCCTTCGAGGATTGGGTGTGTCAACAATTAAATATATGGGTAAATAATAAAAGACCACCAGTCAGCCCAGAGGAGAGTGAATATGCTGCCCTATGGATTCCCCAATCCTGGGAACTGTCATTCCTCTTTGCCTTAAGGGAAAACAGACCAGATAAACCTCGAAAAGATGATGAGGACCCCCTTTGGCCCCCTCCCTATGCCCCTCACGCCCTTCCGCCTCAGGACCCACCCCAAGGCCAGGAAATAGCCCAGGCCCAGGAAGGGTCAGATTCGGAACCTCATTCCCCGACCCCGGCACCCCCTCCCAGAAGGTCTGTACGTAATAGAATAAGGCGAGGAAGGGAGGGATTGTTTCCTCTTCAGGAAATGTTAGTGCCTGGTGGGGACGGACGGGGGGGCCGGGAACGGGGTATGTGGCAGTTCCCCTTAACACAGGGGATGTAAGAGAATTTAAGAAGGAAATGGGGAGTCTGTTAGATGATCCCCTGGGGGTAGCCGAGAAGCTGGATCAATTCTTGGGACCAAATTTGTACACGTGGGATGAATTACAGTCTATCCTGGGCATATTATTTACCGTAGAGGAAAGAGACATGATTAGAGGGGCTGGGATGAGAGTGTGGGACCAGCAACATCAGGCTGGTCCGGCAGCGGATCAAAAATGGCCCTTAAATCGGCCAAACTGGAATAATCAGGATCCGGCTCATAGGAATAATATGTCAGACTTGAGAACAGTTATAATTCAGGGGATACGAGAATCTGTTCCCCGAGGACAGAATATTAATAAAGCCTTTTGTGAACAGCAGAAAAAAGATGAGACCCCAACAGAATGGCTTGAAAGGTTAAGGAAAAGTTTCCAGTTATATTCTGGGGTAAACCCTGCCACTCCTGTAGGACAAGCGTTGCTGAAAACTCAGTTTGTGGCCAAGTCGTGGGAAGATATTAGGAAGAAGTTGGAGAAAATTGAGGACTGGCAGGAGCGGGGGTTGGATGAATTACTTAGAGAAGCTCAGAAGGTGTACGTGAGGCGAGAAGAGGAAACGGAAAAGCGGCAGACTAGGCTGCTGGTTGCAGCGGTAAGAGAAGGACAGAAAGGTGTGATAATGAGACCCGGTAGGTCTGGTAGGGGAGATAAAGCCGTGGAATGTTTTTATTGCAGGAAAAGAGGACACATGAAGAGAGAATGTAGAAAAAGGATTCAGGATGAAAAAGCGTTCCGGGAGGATTAGCGGGGTCAGGGGCTCTATGTGCTGAGCACCCCTGGTAAGAAAGAGCCCTTGATAACTTTAAAAGTGGGTCCTCAGCACCAGGAGGTGATCTTTCTTGTAGATACCGGAGCCGAAAGGTCTACTGTGCAGTCATTACCTCCGGGATGTAAACTATCCGGAGATGAAGTTAATGTAATTGGAGCAAAAGGGGAACCTTTTAGGTTCCCCGTTATAAAAGATGTGGCGGTGGAATCAAGTTGCAGATATGGAATCGGAACGCTGTTGTTGGTACCTGAAGCGGAACATAACCTATTAGGTAGGGATTTAATTGTAGAAATGGGGATTCAGGTGGATGTGGAAAAGGAAGAGTTAAAAATCAGGCTTTGTCCCCTTACAGAGGTGGACGAGAAGCAAATTAACCCCGAAGTATGGTATACTCCCGAAACAGTTGGAAAACTGGATATTGAACCGTTTGAGGTGGTTATTAAGAACCCCGAGATTCCAGTAAGAGTTAAACAATATCCTTTATCTAATGAAGGGAGAAGGGGACTAAAACCTGAGATTGAGAGACTATTGGGAAAGGGGGTACTCGAACCCTGCATGTCCCCTTTTAATACCCCAATTTTACCAGTAAAAAAATCCAATGGTGGCTATCGGCTGGTGCATGACCTAAGAGAAATCAATAAACGGACTGTCAGCCGGTTCCCAGTAGTGGCAAACCCACACACCCTGTTGAGTCAACTGGGGCCCGAGAACCAATGGTATAGTGAAATAGATCTTAAGGATGCATTCTGGACATGCCCTCTAAAGGAGGAAAGTAGAGATTATTTTGCCTTTGAGTGGGAAGACCCAGACACTCATAGGAAACAGCAGTTAAGGTGGACTGTACTTCCCCAAGGGTTCACGGAATCCCCAAACTTATTTGGACAAGCCCTAGAACGAATTCTACGGGAATACCGGTTGCGAGATGGGGTTGTGCTAGTACAGTATGTGGATGACTTATTGTTGGCAGGAGAGAATCAGGAGACAGAAAAGAAAGCATACGGTTGTTAAATTTCTTGAGCCTTCAAGGCCTCAAGATATCACGGTCAAAACTACAGTTTGTGGAAGAGGAGGTAAAATATTTAGGACACTGGATAAGCAAGGGGACTAAGAAGTTAGACCCTGAACGAGTAAATGGGATTTTATCACTGAAAGCCCCAAGGAGTAAACGACAGATTAGACAATTGTTGGGGCTATTCGGGTATTGTAGGCAGTGGATTGAGAACTTTAGTGCAAAAGCGCGATTTTTGTATCAAAAGCTAACTATGGATGGACTGCTTAAATGGACTCAGGAGGATGAAGAAAGATTAGAGAGTCTCAAGGCCGATCTAGTTAATGCCCCTGTCTTAAGTCTGCCTGATGTGAAGAGACCCTTTTATTTATTTGTGGCCACTGAGGAGGGGACAGCATACGGGGTTTTGACCCAGGAGTGGGCAGGGAAAAAGAAACCCATAGGGTACATTTCCAAATTATTAGACCCCATCAGTAGAGGGTGGCCCACCTGTTTACAGGCAGTCGTTGCTGTAGCCCTGATAGTGGAAGAAGCGAATAAGGTAACATTTGGAAGTGAATTAAGGGTGTTCTCCCCCCATAATATTCGAGGAGTTCTACAACAAAAAGCTGAAAAATGGATCGATGCTAGGCTTTTAAAATATGAGGGGATCCTAATCCATTCCCCTAAACTGGAAATTGGAACAACGAGCTTGCAGAACCCGGCACAATTTTTGTATGGGGGTCCTGAGGAAGAGTTAACACATAATTGCCTCCAAACCATTGAAGAACAAATGAAAATTAGGCCAGATCTGGAAGAGGTAGAATTGGGAGAGGGAGAAAAGTTATTCGCTGATGGGTCATCTCGAGTAATAGCAGGGAAAAGGAAGTCAGGATATGCAATTGTGGACGGCGGGAGCCTAGAAGTAAAAGAATCCGGACCCCTCAGTCCTAGTTGGTTGGCGCAGGCATGTGAGTTATACGCAGTACTTAGGGCATTGGAACTTTTAAAGGACAAAGAAGGGACTGTGTACACGGATTCAAAATACGCGTATGGAGTGGTACACACTTTCGGAAAAATTTGGGAAGAACGGGGACTTATTAATTCTCAAGGAAAGGGTTTGGTTCATGGGGAACTGATTGTCAAAATTCTACAAGCAATAAGAGGGCCCAAGCGAATAGCTGTGGTACATGTTAAGGGACCCCAAAGAGGACCGACCCCTGAAATTCGAGGGAATAATCTTGCTGACCAGGAAGCCAAGGCGGCAGCACTACTTGCTGTGACCATCACCCCGCCAGCGGGTGAAACGCCAGCAAAAACCCTAAGCCCACAGTTTAGTAAACCAGAAGTGGATAAATTGAAGGGAATGGGAGTAGTGGAAAAAGAGGGTAAGTGGGAACTACCCGATGGGAGACAGGTGTTACCAAAAGCACTAACATGGAAAATAATGAGAGGTATGCACTTAAAGACTCATTGGGGTGTCCAAGCGCTGGGTGATCAGTTCGCAATAAAGTACATGTGTATTGGGGTTTATAATGTAGCCAAGGGAATCGTACAAGGGTGCCTAATGTGTCAGAGGATCAATAAACAGCATCTTAGAGAAAAAGTACAAGGGGGACGGGAATTAGCACACCGACCATTCGCCAAAATACAGATTGATTTTACTGATCTCCCTGAAGTAGGGCGATATAAACATTTACTTGTATTGGTAGACCACCTCACTCATTATGTCGAGGCGTTCCCTACTGCTAGGGCAACTGCCAATACAGTGGTAAAAGTACTTTTAGAGCATATCATACTGCGATATGGAAATATTGAAACTCTTGATTCAGATAGAGGCCCACATTTCCTTTCCAAAGTAGTAAAAGAAGCTCTAGCCCCCTTTGGAACTAAATGGGAGTTCCATACCCCTTGGCACCCCCAAAGCTCCGGGAAAGTAGAATGAATGAATGGAGAAATAAAGAAACAATTAACTAAGTTAATGATAGAAACCAAAATGTCGTGGGTAAAATGTTTGCCAATTGCTTTATTAAATATTCGGACTCAGCCCCGAGCGGATACTGGAATTTCCCCATTTGAAATGTTATATGGCATGCCCTATGATATGGAATGCCCAGCCAATTACCCTACTTTAGATGAAGATAGTATTAACCCTTATATTGTTCAGCTGATGAAAAGGAGAGAGCGATTGCGAAGGAAGGGAATGGTGGTACAGAGGCCACCCCTAGATATATCTATGCATTCAGTGAAGCCAGGTGATATGGTATTAATCAGAGTCTGGAAAGAATCCTCTCTCACTCCTAGGTGGGAGGGGCCCTTTCTTGTTTTACTTATCACAGAAACTGCTGTCCGGACTGCAGAACGAGGATGGACTCATGCAAGCAGAATCAAAGGACCAATTCAGAGTTCTCACTGGGAGGCGACCAGAGACCCTGATGGCTTGAAAATTAAGTTCTGAAGAAAAGTGGATGAGTGAGACTATCTTTTGTAAAAATCCTCACTGTATATGTCATCCCTTTGTATGCTACAGGTGTAAACTCTGTAAAGAAAAGTGGTGGACACATTGCTCCTATGGGTATTCCCCTAGTGGTATTGGCCACAAAAATTATACTTACAAACAGGCAAGCATTACGTGTGGGTGTATCAACCGGGAAAATTATAAAGGACTCCAAAGAGTGGTGAGGATATTTTTGCTAAAGGCATAAACCCTGAGAGGTGTTGTCTTTATGTAAACGGGCCATGTACAACGAAGGCTGAAATAGTGCAGATGAACAGTGGTCAGAGTGGGGTGGGGAGCTCGGAAAGTGAAGGATAAAAAACTGGGACACATATAAGTCAAAGCAAACCAAATATAAAGGAGGTTCCCCTGAAGAATACGACTGCTGCCGAGAAGATGGTACACCTTGCTGTTCTAAGCAACAAAGTAGGCAGAGAAGAAGGCAGAGACGTACTGTTGTGGGGATTAAGGTTGATGAACCACCTCCAGAGAAGGCTCACGGAGCCTCTTGACTTATTACTCCCAAACAAAACTTCCTCAGAGCTTCCCCAAAATCTCCCATCTCTCACCAGGGATAAAGACAAAAATCAAAATGATTATCAACACCCTCGGAATACCTGTCACAAGGGTAAGGGTACACCACTTTTCTCGAACTTAAGATTAAGCACTTGGATGATAAGACTGTCACTAATGCTAATAGGGATAACCCAAGGGAACGGGAACCCCCACCAACCTTATAAATGCACGCTCTATGGGAGGATCAAATGATGCTACAACAAGTAATTGCTACCGGGGCCCCAAGTTTTAATCAATCGTTGTGTCGACTCGTACCCAGAGACCCATGTCTACATAACTTAGGCTTTTATTTTTGCCCCAGTTCTAACCCTGGAAAGGGGTATTGCAACCATCCCAACTCTTACTATTGTTCTTATTGGGGTTGCGAGACTATAGCTTCTGATTGGACTCCTGGGGGAGGTCCAGATAAATTCCTATCCATAGGATGGGGACCTCATGGATGTACACCTGCTTCACATGGCTGGGATGGAAGCCAAACAGGACCATGGAGTGGAAATTGCCCATATATTTATATTAATGTAGCCAAGCAGGATCTGTTGGGTTGGTTAACGGAGAACATGGGGAATCAGACTTTGGGAACCAGGCACAGACTCAGGGGGAATAATTACAATAAGGAAAGAGCTGGTGCCAAATGAACCCTCTGGTGTGGGACCAAATCCGGTCATAGCAGAGGAAGATGACAGCAACAGTATTGTACATACTGTTACAATCCTTCCTAGCATAGACATCGCTGAAAATAATATCCCGGGGATATCAACAAGAATCAACCCATTATGGGATATGCTCCAAGCCAGCTAACAGGTACTGAATGCCACCTACCCTAATATAACCGAGCATTGTTGGTTATGTTACGACATTCGACCGCCCTTTTATGAAGCTATTGGGGTGGACAGTAGATTTAAAAAGGCCAACGGAACAAATCCAGTTCAGTGCATGTGGAATAAAGAATCTGGACGTAAGCAAGGGATAACAATGTCCCAGGTATCGGGAAAAGGAAAGTGTATAGGAAATGTCCCAAAAGACAAACGACACCTGTGTAACACAACTCGCAAATCAAGAGGAATAACAGCTGAGCGGTTAATTCCTGCAAATAATACTAAGTGGATTTGTTCCCAAACTGGGGTTACACCTTGTATATCCCTAAAGGTCTTTGACTGGACAACTGAATATTGTATACAAGTAGCTGTGATACCTAGGCTTATTTACCATCCCGAAGATTTTGTGTATGACTATCAAACTACTCAGGCCCATCACATACAAAAACGTGAGCCCTTTACAGCTCTCACGGTGGCAACCCTCATGGCAATCGGAGCTGCTGGAGCTGGTACAGGAATAACTTCCCTCGTACAACAAAATCAAAAATTTCAATCCTTAAGGGTAGCGGTCGACGAGGATTTGACTAGGATAGAAGAGGCCATGACAGCCCTAGAACAGTCTGTTAGGTCTTTATCGGAAGTAGTATTACAAAACAGACGGGGCTTAGACTTAATGTTCATGCAGCAGGGGGGGTTATGTACAGCCCTACGGGAGGAGTGTTGTGTATATGTTGACCATACTGGAGTAGTTAGAGATACAATGGCCAAGCTACGGGAGGGGTTAGAAAAACGGAAAAAAGACTGGGAAGTACAACAGAGCTGGTATGAGTCCATGGTTAATTATTCACCCTGGTTAACCACCCTATTGTCAACTATTGCAGGACCTCTTATTTTGTTGATCTTATTCTTGACTTTTGGGCCATGCATTTTTAATAAGTTGATCGCTATTGTTAAAGGGCACTTGGAAACTGCACATTTAATGCTGCTACGAAAGCAATATGAACAAATCGGGAATGGAAGAATTACTCCTATCCTCGGGTGGGCAAAAGAAGCACTGGATCGATTTAATGAACAAAATCAGGATCAGATAGAAAAGGGGGGGATTGTAATGAACGGGTTAACTTTGTTCATGAAATCGGGAAGGGAGAAGAGACATATTGAGAGTTAGCAGATGCCTTGTGTAAATAACAAAGCTTGTTTAATTGGTGCGTAAAGGTCACGGGAAGAGGGCAACGGCTATAACTTACTAGCTAAGGAGGGAAAAGAACAACAGCTATAATCTACCAGATAATGGGATGGACTCTGCCAAGACTGTACTTTTCTACATCAAAGGACATTCTACGTCAAAAGACACTCGTCCTTGAGAAGATAGACCGAATCCGCTTAGTGACAGACCTGCACGAATGAAGAAAGAAGAAGCAGGACAAGGCGGAGACTTGCAAGAAAGAGATACATGGAATGTATATAAGGAATGTAACTATAACCTAAAGTTGCGAGCTTGTGGCGGAGCACTGCCTCCCCGGCTGCCCAGCGCTGTTTTGCTCTTTTATCGCTTGCTAATAAATTCGACCTTTTTTATTCACTACAAATTGGCTCCTCTAATTTGTCACGAGCGTCTATAACACACTTAGGAAGATTTGAGGCTGTTATGCAGAGGTTTAACTAGAGTCTTGGCAACTCAATTTGGGACATGAAAGGTATTTGCACTACAGTACCAGGTGCAGTAAAGGAAACCGGTCTTGCAGTTTGATTTCAACACCACATCTGCAAACAAAACGAGGCTGCTACGTTTGAGGAAAATGGATGGAAATCTCACCTGCCACCCCGAAGTTACGCCGTGGCATTTCGTCACTTCTTGTCACTTTCCTCAGGCTTGGTAAAGCCTTTGCAGAGTCCGAAGCAAAGGCCCATAGCTTCTTCCTGTTTGTAACAGTGGATGCCTGGGTTTTCGCAGGTTGGTTTGCTGGGGCACCAACTGTACCCTCGATTTGCCTTCATACATGCATCCTTGTACTAAAAAAGGAAAATTACCAGTCATGACGTTATACTATCCACAGGGCAATAGAGTGCACTGCTTGTAAGAGCATTGAATACAGCAAATAATCCTTAAATATCTTGATTTTTTTAACAGTTTAGTCACGTGCTTAGAGTCTGACCGCCAACACAATCTAACAAGAAGAACTATTAAGGTACGTAGAGCTGCATTTCAAAAAGTGGGGATTCTCTTTCCTCTCCTGAGGGTTTATCACCCAGAGCAGGCTGAAGTTCTGACCTGCAAACTGCTCCCCAGTGCTTGAATGCTCACTCTGGGAAACAAATTCTTTTGCAGGTCCAATCTTGGTTTCCTTTCTAGTTTGAATGAAATGAAAGCAGACGCTTAGCAATAAATGCAGCATGATGCTCCTTACCTTGCACTCCTTTTCCTCTAACAGATCTGTACCTTAGACTATTTGAGGATATTCTTTCCCAAACCAGGCACTGGAAACAAACCACTACCAGTATCACCTCATTTTCAGCAACTTCTGATACATCATCCCAGTGTGCCTTCCAAAATGTACCATGCTGCACAGCTGCATGAAAGAAACTGGGGACATTTAAAATGCTCTTTGGCCTGCAGCACACGGCACACATCTCAGTTGTTTGCTATATTCTTGGTATGAGGCAGCAAAATGAACAAAGCCAGGCTACACATAGGGGGGTAGGGGGAGAAGGCCTGGATCCCACACGGTTTCGGGGACAGGGGGAAGGACAGGAACCTATTTTATTCTCAAAATGCAACCGTGATGTTTTCCACATACCTTGCTGACCAGAACAAGACAAGATTTTTGAATGTTAGCAGCAATTAAAAGAGCACATTTCAAGCGTGTTGCTGTGCAGGGTGGAGAATGCATGAATCAGAGGAACATGCCACGCTTTCCTGCTGCGGGTGTTTGCCTAACAACTGAGAGGGGAGCACAGCACTGGCTGCTGTGGGAGGCTGCCCAGCAAGGACCAGCGCTGGCTGCAGGGAGGAAGAACCCAACACCTTCCCATGCCCTCAGTAGCTCTCAACGACAGCAAACAACCAGAAGAGCTGTTTTATCCTGAAGCACATGGCAGGGCAGCTGCAGGAAGTTTCTGCTGCGGTTGCACACCCTGCCACCCACCCAGCTGTCGTCAGTCCCCGTTACAGCACAGAGAAACACCTATGTTTCATGCACATGCCTTCACAGAAACATACGCAGAGGGAAAAAATCCCTTGGGTGTCACATAGAGAAATAGCACTGACAACCTTGTCCTCTTACAGAGTCACTGCAGTGTCTTCCCTGATCGAGAAGCAGCACTCCTTGTGGCAGGATCACCACCGCAAGCGTATCACTTATCTCCGTCTTAATCTACCAGCTGGCACTTGCTCCCTCCAGACTGTAGCCGGGATAAAAGCGATTCAGTTTACAAGAAGCACAGCACCGTGTGAGCCCGCTGTGTATTTATAAAAACAGCTACACATAATAAAGCTCTGCAGGGACTGCTGACCCACACAGAAGCTGTATTTTCTGAACAGGCCGTCTGTGTGAAATCTGCAAACCCAGGACTGCGACCCCCCTCACCCTGTCCCTTCTCTCCTTCCCTCAGCCGGGCCCAGCTCCACCTTGGAGCCCCCTCCGGGCAGCCAGCAGGCAGGAGACACCCCCACGCCCGCCCAAGGGCCTCGCTCGCCTCACGGGCAGCCCCAGCCCTCACCTCAGCCAGGCCGCAGCTGGAGCAGAGACTGCAGAGACCAACATGGCCGCCCGGCAGCCCCGTGCCCGAGGCCTACAGCTCCCAGCATGCCCCGGGAACCAGCAGGGTCCCCCGGCAGCCCCGTGCCCCAGGCCTACAGCTCCCAGCATGCCCCGGGGCGCTTTGTCCTGCTGCCTGACCCTGCAGGGACCCCATCCCCGGCCCGGCCCCGCCCCCCGCAGGTCCCATGGCCGCCTGCCCGGGCGAGGACGAGGAGGAGAACGAGGAGGAGAGGAAAGAGAAAGAGGAGGAGAAGGAGAAGAAAGAGAAAGAGAGAAAGAGAAGGAGAAGGAGAAGGCGGGACAGAGCGGCGGACACAGGTGGGATGGAGCAGGAGAGAGGGGCGGAGGGGAAGGGTGAGAGGAGAAAGGCAGGAAGAGTTTGTGTTCCATTTTTTGATATCTTAGGGCTACGACGTGTTCGGGCTCTGGTCTGCTAGTGTTACAGTGTGCTAGGGCAGTGGGATGGCCAGATTATAGGATTCCAGAGTTTAGGCGAGGTAGGATTAAAGCATGTTACTGTTACAGACTGGCTGTGGGTTTGTTGGCCCTGGGTTCTTGGACTTATGTTATTTTTGTCTTGCCTTGTCTTGTCTTCTGGCTGGTCTTTTTTTTGTGGGTTTTTTTTTCCCAAATCTTTCTCTATGTTGCTGGTCTTTTCTGGGTTTGGAGAGGCACCTTTGGTTTATGTACGTTTCTTCTGTTTTGTTTTTTTTTTCCTGTTCTGGTGGTTTGTGTTGCATTTTATGTCTCAGAACCACCATTTGTGGTCTAATATGTCTGACCAGGTGTAAGAAGCTGCATTGGATGGTCCGGACTGGAGGCGTGGAAATCCATTTTCTTGCTGCATATCCAGACCCCGATCCCAGCAGACCAGGCGCAGCCACCAGCTCCACGAGGGCCTAGCCACCGGCTTTGCAAAAAAAAAAATCTGTGCACTGTGTCGTTGAAGGGAAAAATTGCAAAAGAAAAGGCAAAATGCTTATGACTTTGTTAACGCTTTATTTTGGGGCACTTGTTTTGTTAACTGTCATTGTAATAATTTTGATGATTTATGTTTGTTTACCCTGTGATTGCCATTGTGGGCAATCACCTTCTTTACCTAATTCCCCAGAGCCGTGAACAAGTAATGCGACCTGGGACACGTTTTTGGTTTTATAAGATAAGATGTTGTTAATTAGATTTAGATCTGTTATTTAGATATGTAATTTAGATAACTAAGATGTTGTTGTTTAACTTAGAAATGTTGTACTTAGAAAAAATGTTTTTAATTAGTATAGCCATCGTGTAATATTTTTGGGTTTTTTTTAATGAGTATTTACATATTGTTTTATACCAATATAGAATGGGCCTTAGGAAACCAAGTCACTTAAGCTGTACGCATCTACCTCACGCGCCTTCTACCTCTATCCTTTTTTTTCCTCTCTGTTTCTTCTCTGCAGCCAGCACCTTATCTTGCTCTTTCTCTTTGTCTCTCCTGCCGCACCTTATCTCACCCTTTGTCTTTCTCACCGAGTTAACCTTGTTTGATGTATATAGTTTGACATTATGATATATATTTTGTTAAAGTTTGGAAAAAAAAAAAAAAGCTATTAACCTGCAAAGGTTTGGTGTATTGTAGCAGTTGGGGCGGTGGGGTCTGGAAGGCGACCAGCGCTGTGAGGTCTGGTGGATGGCAGTGGGGTGGAAGCAGCTGTTGGGGGGTCCGTCATTTGCACAAGCCAGCTCCCCCACCCCCGGCATGCTTTGGAATGTCTGGGTCCCCATGGCTGTATTTTGAATGGTCCCTCCCAGTTGGGTCAACGGGCCCAGCGCAGCCAGTAGATCCCGTTGGAGCTCCTCTGTGTGGCATAAATCCCTCGGCATTTGTGATTCAGGAGAGGTAACATTGGAATCTGCAGATCTCCTTAGATGACCTTCAGGAGCTGTGGGCTGTGGGTGGGGACCGGCTCTCTTTCTCTCGTCCAGTGACTGGTGTCATTGCTCATAGGAAGTGGAAGAGCTTTAACAGGCGAATCTGTCGTTTCCCTTCTGGGGGTTACGGGAGCTGTTTTGGAGGTGAGGGAGATGTAAATTCACGGTCTTGAGCCAACCTGGATAGAGCAGAGGTGGACTGTGATTTGTCTGACCTCAATTGTCTATCTGTAATGCAGTTGTAATTGTCTCTGCCTGCACAACTGGCGTGAGGTTCTATTTTATTTTAAAGGAGCTATAGTGAATCAAGTCAGTGAATCTAGTGCACGCTCTTTCTGACCAAATATATGAGCATTTACTTTAGGATAAGAGAAACAGTACCTTGAACTCGCTCGTTATACTGACTTGACTCTCTGTTGCCTAAAAATGGGGCCAAGGTTGGCTGAGACATAGGCGTCTACATGAGAGACATCCACGTTTAGTCAGATGAATCACACCCCAGTCTCCTGTGTTCCTCATCAGGTCTCTGACCACTCTGCTGTTAGCCCTAACTGAAGCCAAGTACAGTCTCTGTCTCTTTTCTTTCTTTCTTTCAAACAACGGAAATTCAGTCTTAGACATTCAGTTGCAGAAGAAAGTTTGTGTTTGAAGATCACGCTTGGATCTTCGAGTAGCTCTAATTAGATGCCTTTTCCTCCTCGCTTCGTCCCTGGTAAGCTTAGGCACTCTCTCTTTGTCCTGTTTCTGAGGACCGCTGCCCAAGGCGCCTAGCACTGCAGAGGGAGATGCTGTATCTCATTTTGCACTGTGAATTTTGTTAGTCATGAGGTGTTGGAGCGGCAGAGGAATGCACGTAAGTCGACCCAATATGAGTGATAGAAGTGATTCAACTTTATTTGCACGGATAGGTCATATTTATACAGTTTGCGATAATTATGCCTACTAGTCCTAATATGATTGGTACATTGCTAATGTTTATTCATTACTAAAACACACCCACTTGTGATTTGCAGCTATGCGTGTTCCGTAACTTTCTCATGAGAACTTCTTCAAAAGTTACTTGTGAAGTTATGCCAAGGTCACACCGTCCCTGTCTTTCTCCTGATAACAGCGAGACCAGCTCTTGTTTTTCGCCCGATATCAGTGAAGCCAGCTATTTTCAGCCAAGGCCTAGTCTTGCTGCTCAAACTGACATTCTTTCACACAGAACTCTGCTCGCACAACTTTTCCACAGGCCCATGTCCTTCTTCAGCAAGCCAGTTCCCAACAATGAGGAATGAAGTATTTTTGGGACATAAGCTAACTACATTGCACTCAAGTGAAAAAAGTGCTCTGTAACTTCCGAGAGATAGTATTGGAATATAATCAGAATACAGCTATATGGGGCAAAAGATGCTTAAAAAGTTAGGTGAAAGTTATGAGCATAGTGCTATTTTTGGAGTTTGGATTTGTATATGTTTTAAAGTTTGAATGTAAACAAATCTGGTTGAATTGATGTGGAAAACATGTTCAAATTGCCAAGTACTTCTTTCCAACAAGAATGAGCAAAGTAGCAGCTACAAAGAGTGTTTCAGCTTTGAAGTGGTTTATATTTTTCAACCCACATCTCCAATTTTCTGTTAAAATTAAAGTGGCCTAGAAAAACAATCTTTTAATTCTGTGTCACCAATTTGATGATCCACCCCTTCTAAGAAAATTATTGTTGATATAGCTTAGTAGAGACGTAGGCAATTAGTGGTTGGACTGTGGCCTCTCAAGACATGCGTCTCGTTTTGTCCAGAAGACACTCAGGCTGCAGCAAGCAATCAGAATTCACAGCAAAAATCAAGGATCCAAAAAAAAGAAGCCTTCAAGTTACAAAGGAGGGATGGGCAAGTAAAAGGCAAAAGCCTGAATCCCATCTGTCCTAAATAATCCACTGCTCAGCTCTGGGCTGGCAGCACAGGTCCCCTGCAGTTCGGGGTCTTGGGCACAAATCTTCTGCAGTTAGGTGCTTACCTCCTTCCTCAGGCAGGAAGAAAATAAAAATAAAAGGAGATCCCCGTTACTTAGTTCAGCGAAGGGAAAAGAAAGTTCTGTTTAGATCTGTTTGCCTGTTTTGCAGGATGGACTTTAGCACAAAGGCGAATAGTGCCCCAGTAGCAGGCGGCTGGGCAGGCAAGAGGGGATGCAGGAGTCTGCTCCCAGGGAAGCCGTTCCACTTTGTATAATTTAGGAACTGTTGTATTGGGGGTTTGAAGCCAAGTTCCCAGCAGGCACATCCTAGCTCTTTTCTCTCTCTGGCCCATTAATTGTCCTGAATCCACTCCGGGTTTACAGAAAGTGGGTCAGCTACCGTTAAAGGGGGATTTTGTCCTCAGGATGCCTGCAACCTCGAGCTCGGCCTTGTGCTTGGTTGGTGAGAAAGCCATGGCTCTACCTGCAAATCTGAGTGAGGAGGGGGTGTGGATATAGGAGTTTTGCAGGGAGAGCCTGAGCCACTGGGCTGCTGGACAGGGTGGGACCCGTGTCAGCCAATTAATCTTTTAGCTCCAAATGCCTTTGACAGAGATGCAGGTCTCCTGGGGATTGTGGGGACGTGCTCCTGCGTCTGGAAAAGATGGCTGAGTTCCTGGCATAAGAAGGGCACTGAGGTTTAGAGGTCAGAGTTGAGGCAGGTATGTGATCTTTAGTCAAAAAAATGTATTTCTGTATATTCAAGCAGTTTTTTTACCTCTCCTCTGCTAATCCAGTGTGGAATATGAGCCAACAAAGGGGAAGGGTGAGAGGAGAAAGGCAGGGAAGAGAGAAAAAAAGGGCACTTCCATGCCCCCGTCCTTGGAAGTGTTCGAGGTCAGGTTGGATGTGGCTTTGAGCAACCTGACCTAGTGAGAGATGTCCCTGGCCATGGCAGAGAGGTTTTCCAAAAAGCTGGAGCTGGGGCGTATTAGGACTGTAGTCCTATCAACTAGTCTCCCCAGTCAGAACAGCTGTTTACTTACAAGGGTAACTAGGCCTTGACCTCATTTGCCTTGCCTAGTTTATAGGCATTGTCAACTTCCACTTCCTAAGTCAAAATAGTCATAATGAATATTTTCCTTCTTATGATATTATTTCCATAACAAATACAGAAGGAAAGCCTATGTTTAATTGATGTGCACTACATCTAAATTAGAACACCTACAGCAGCAACTTCCTACATGTTGTACGTATTACTTGCAGCGTACAACTTGCACTTCAGAGAGTTTGCACAACACAAGAATGGGTTTTAGACTTTGCTAGCATCCACGATCTTTCCAGCGTACAGAAGGCCACCATCTGCCTTTTGTTGCCCCGTTCTTCCTACAGAGGCTATAATTAGAGATTGACATAAAGGACAATACCAATTAGATATAGTAGATATTATTAAGAGCAAATTCTTCTAGGCAAGAGTCGATATTTTTCAGTTGCCTGCATGTATTACTAAAAATTTGATCTCACAACTTAAAAGGTGAGGAAAATGGCACTTGGAAAGCTTTACTAAGAGTGACTTATGCCCAATAGTATGTGTTCCCCTTTTGGTATTAAAAAAAAAAAAAAAATAAATCTTACTTCTCTCTCTCAACTGTACCAGACTGCCAGGCATATACAAAGAAGAGAACTGAAGAGAGAAAGTAGCACACATGGCATACTACCTATTCATCCATCAGCCTTCTGTTTAAATGAGAAGTCTCTGGCAGTTTAATATTTTGCCAACTCTTGCTATGATTTGTCCACCATAGTGAACAGCTCCAACCTACTCCTGTTCTGAGAGATCCTAATTTTATACAAGAAGTTAAACTCATTTGTTCCAAGTTTTGACACTTGTTTATAGCTTCACAAAGCTGCAAGCCATTTCTCCTGCATACTCTGACAGACAACAGATAAGTTCACACTGTTACAGTTCAGGGAGTTGCCTTCAGCCACCAGGGTGGTGTATTACCCTTCACTGTAAATGTGCCTCTCCGACTCACACGGTCGGCTTGCCTCCAGCTGGGTAGAAATTTATCACTCCAGCCTTTTCTACCCTCACCACTTGGGAGGAGGAATGAATGGAAATCAGCTCCTGAACCCCCAAAAGTGATAGCACAAACTAAACCAAACAAACCAACCAATCAAATCCAAGCAACCAAGAAAACCCCCAAACCCTGTGACCTTCACTGAAGTAACACCAGCTACACCTTCCATTCCTACCACACAAACTCCTGCTAATAAAAGCCTGCAGGCACCTGCTGGCAAGTTAAAGCACCTTGTTCCTGACACCAGCATTCAGAGAAAGCCACTTTTTTTCCACCTTGAAGCGTGGCTGGTAGCCTGAGAGTAGTGCCAAGCTGCAGCCGCCAGCAGCCCGTACAGCACAGATATTAACTCATTTTCCCTCAAACTTCTTTTATCTTCTTCCACGCACGCTTCCTATGCTGTTGCCTCACAATGACATATTTGGCCTGCTCTTGTCCCTGAATTGTTGTTTTCTTGCTTCCTGAATTGGAGATTTTAGACAATCTGTGGGATGGATCCAGGGTTTTGTTCTGATTTATCTTGAAGATTTTATAAACACAGTGCACCGTTACAATCTATCTCTAACACATATATACCAAAAGGAAGGACTGACCTGACACTGCAATAACAGATAAAACAGACTCCTCTCTCTCCAACTGAGAGAAAGCACCTTGGGTATTTGGCCTGACTAAAGTGAAGAAACTCAAAATTGTCATAAGATAACAGTGTTGACTTTTCCAAGAATTTGCTCAATCAGTGTCAACTAAGTTGTTAGAAAAAGAATGTTGGAGGCTGACTTCTATTTCAGCCAGAAATCAAAAGGGTAGCTTTCCACCTGAGCCTTTAACTGTATTTAATTCTGATATGGAATTATGGTTTCCTGCAAAAAAGTCCTCTTTCAGAGTCCTCTTTTCAATCAGGTACTGGAGTTTTATTGTAAATAATTTTACTGCAAGCACAGATCCCCTTTGTTAGAGTCAATTCAAATTAGGCCATTTAAACATTAACGACTGCTTGTATTCTCCACAACTATCTGTCCATACTTACTTCATTATAAATCGGCTGTTGCAGAAGTGAAGTCCTACGGCCTTGTTTAACAGCTTACAAGTAGTAATACATAGAATTTCTGTAGAACACTTGCGGTTCCCAGCCTGGTCTGCCACCTGCTGAGCAAAGTGTACTGGCTCTCACTGGATGACCTTTTGGAGTGGAGAGAGGAAATAGCAAAAAATCCCATTCAGTTTCTTTCAGAGAAGTTTCTTACCAGTGGTGGGCATTGACTGTCCTTGGGGACCAGACAACTTGCTAATACTGGCTGTCTTTGCACAGGAACCTGATAGCCCTTGTGAATAAATGCAGACAGCTGAAAAATAAGCTGTACTCAAATATAAGAATCGCTGCCTATGTTGAAATAAAGCATACCTTCTCTTCCAACAAACCGCTGATGGACACAGATGAAGATGTAGAAGGTTCCGCGGCAGTCACCATGGCAGCAGGAGGTGTAACACTCATGAGTGGTGGTGGAGGCGGTGGCAGTAGCGGCTGCTGCTGCTGTTGCTGCCGAATCTGCTGACGCAGCCTTTTTGTGTAGCCAGTTCCATTTCTGAAGTTGTTAACAGCCTAGAGGCAGAAAAACATTAACAAAAAGGGTAAGATGAAACTTCAGCAGATATACGAACAAAAGCCTTCACAGAGGAAAATGTCGCGTCCCAAAGTTGGAGCGACTCAGGTTCGTGGATTTCCTTTGTCAGAATTAAGGTGAAACGACACCAGGGGAGTTCAAACAACAACCAACATTTATTCAACCTAGCTAACCTTGTCCAAGTACACATGAATTTGTTAATATGAACCTTGCAACATGTCACTAAGCCGCTATTTGAGAAGAGGAGGGAAGTACAGGAAAATGAAATGGAAAAAGGAACATGAAATGTACCCGAAGGAGAGCCCTCCTGTTGAGGCACGAGGTTCAGAGCAGACCCCCTTGCTTTCTGGACTCCTTCTCAAAGAGGAGCTCAGGGGCGGCTAGGTCCACTCTTAGTCTCAGACTTGGTCAACGGTTTATATTTCAAAGGATGAGGTGTAGGGACTGTGGAAAAGAGAGAAGGAAAAGAGGGGGAGAGAGAGTGAGAGAAAGAAAGAAAGAAAGAGAGAAGAGAGGGGTTTCACCAGTCCTGGGTCCAGCGTTGGTCCAGCCAGCGTAGAGATCCAGTTCCAGAGGGCGCGCACTGAGGATTCATTCTCTCCTCTTTTATAGTGTGTTAGTTGATGATCTCAACATGCACAGTTCCCACATCCGGGGTTCACTGGAATCACTTAGTGAGCTTTGGGGGGAGGGGGGTGGTGTTCATTGTGGAGTTGCCTCTCTTTTCCTGCTGGCATGACCACTTAAGATAGAAGCACAGTCCCAAATTCCGTGGGGCCTTCTTCCTCCAGGAGGGCATAAATTGTGTTCCTTCTCCTGGTCACTTAAGATAAGGATTTGGGGCTTTGGAGAAGTGCATTCCCACCCTCCGTGGGGCCCTCTCCTCTGTCCACATTGTCCTGTTCACAAAACTCCAGCATTTTTACAGAGGTCGTTTTGTCCACCAAAGCTCTTTTAGCGGATGTTTGAGACATTAAATTTGTCAGACCGTCACACCACCCCGTGGCTCAAACAGTCGCTGGACTTTGATTCTCGTTCGTATCATCTTCGTCTGTGGTGATCTTGATATAGCGGACAGTAGGAGAAGAGAGAGAGACAGCTGAGGATAGTAAGCGGCTAATCATACATCTGATTATGGCAAGGCCTGTTATTAAACATATAAATCCAATTAATATCATAAGTCCAATATTTACAAGCCATTTTCCCCATCCCGTCAGTCCCAAGGATCCTAAAATGGAATGTAGCCATGAGTTTGGATTCCAGCCATCAAACCAGTCAGCGGGTTGCATTGCGTGGAAGAGTTCTCTCGTCTGGTCGGCAATCTCCTTCATCTTTGCCCGGGCTTCTTCAATGGAAGTCGTGGCATTATGAATGGTAATACAACATTCAAACTCAGTCAAATTCAACATACCACACACACCTTGTTCTTTTAACAATAACATATCTAAGGCTAAACGATTCTGTAATGTCATTTTTGATACCTGTTGCACTTGGAGATTTAGTTCCCCAAAGGCATATCGAGTCCAATTACTTAACAGATGTACTTGCCAAGTTAGGTTTTCTAGCACCCATTGGTGCCGAACAATATACCCAGATGGTGCAAAGAATGCTTCTAGCTCCAACGATACCTTCAGTCCCCAGGTACAATAATTCGGTTTTAAAATGCTTTGAATCCATTTCTGGGTGCTACTTGGATCATCAAGTTCTCATTTCTTCCTGTGAATAGGTGGTGTGGTATATTCAAAGATTCGCCTGGGACACATAGTAGGAATTCCCAAACCAGACCGCAATCCAGCCTGCTCGATAACATTCAAGTGCGAGTACATTTTCCCATCTGAGCACCCCCAGACAGTTCCCTCAGGGGCAGTATACAAAGCATTTTGACAAGTAGCTGCGTCTCCCCGAGGTATTTGATTATCTTCCCCCACCTTATGTCTTGGGAAGTGGTTAATGGGAATTCCACATTTTAGCCAGGTATTAACATTATTGGTGATCTGATTACATTGGTTATCCCGGTTTCGGTATCCAAATTTAGGATATCCCCAACAGGTGCACATATCTCAAATTAAGGTTCTAATGTGGGTACAGTTTAGCAAATGGGCATCATTGGGGTTGGGTGTGCCTACAAATTCTTTCTTTAATAAGTGAAGAGGTTGGTTTTTTAACATGTGTTTCACTGACCTCCCCAAGCAGTGTGGGCGCTATTCATTGAAGGATAGTGTCCCTTCCTGTCAGGTATGTGAACACACCAAGCTGAATCCCATTTTACATTATATTGTAATTCAAAAGGGGTAATTTCCGGGGAAGCAGGCCAAAAGGGCACTAGATTACAAGATATGTTGTGATAGGAAGGGCAGCCTGTTATTTTCCACCAGGATGGAGAAGGTGGGAATCGTCTGGAATAGGCTTCCTCGCATCCTGGAGGACACGGTGGGCTATGACTAACACCAATTTCGCGACTGACCTCCAATCTCCATCGCTTACAAGTTTTGTTTATTAAGTCAGGCCACCCCGTGTCCTGAGGGATCTCATAGAAGGCTGTTTCATCTCGCCACCATCTACCACAGGAGGTATAATCACTTCGATATTGATACTCAAAAGGAGCATCTACTAACCCTATAATGCCATTGGTCATATTATGTTTTCCAATATTGAGCTTCATGGGTATCAAACCGAATCTAATCCCCTGCTCGGCAGAAGTAGGAATCTGAATACAGATCCCCTGATCCGTTTTATTCCAGACATGTATGAATCCTTGTATCACTTCCCAAGCTAAATTGGAGGTCCTTTCTCCTTGTCCAGATGCACCAAAGCTAAGAAAGGCAAGGAGGAAGGAGTTCCAAACCATCTTTCCCTGTTATACCATAAGAATATCACAACCAAAACCAAACAAACAATACAGATAATGGCCCACTCATCAAGTGAAAACATAAGTCCTGCCGTGGGCTTCTGATAACCTGCAAAATATATACAAAAACAAACAATCATTAGAGGGATAGGATTGGAGGAGATGTCAAGCAGTGCTGCTAATGATTGGGATCCATCCGAGAGGCTGAGGTGCACTCTCCAAGGTGCTCATGCAACTTCTGTAAAACAACCTCATGCAGGCCATGTGTAGGATGTGTTACTTATTATAGATGCATACAAACTAGCCTTAAACTTCAAGCTCTCTTGACTGGAATTGCTCTGATTAAAGCATCCGTAGATCAGCAGAATGTGCTTATTGTGTGTAAAAAAGCTAATAAGTTTATAGTGACCTCTTGCTCTCACATGGCGTAGGGGCCGCTGCAAGAACTCCAACGTGGTCTGTGGTCAAGCTTTCTGGGTTCTCCCCCCAACTCAGGAATTCTGAGAAGTCAACACAGCATTACTAGTCAGAGTATCAAAAACATAAGCAAGCAATCAAGCAGCTATGGTTTTAGTACTATAACAGAGGGTTAGTTTTATATTGTGCATCTTAACTGATATGTTTGTTAGAATCCAGCTAGTGGGATACAGAAAAAACATATTCTTATCAGCCATTTAACATCGCAGCAGCTTCAATTCAGAACATGAAGGTCCACTTAGAAGGATGGGACAATCCATTGGGTATTGATACTCTTTCCCATGAGCATCTGTGGCCACCCAGGAATAGAGGTCAAGGGGTATCTTTAGGGTTAGGGGCACTTGCCCCACAGTGGGTAGTTCCACTCATACTGGTTGTCCAGCATAGTGGAGCAAGTGTGCAGGGGTTTTGCCACCTTTTGTCCCTGGAACAATAGAAGGAGGTGTGGGACAGAACACTAGGAGTTGGGGGCAGCCATCTGCCCCCCACCGGCTATTAATTCGGTATACTGCTTCTGGTACTCGCGAGGCCCACCCTGGGTCATGGGGCCTCAGAGCTCGTTTTAGAAGTCCGTTCGTTCTCTCCACAATACCATTAGCTTGAGGGTAGTAAGGGGTGTGGAAAACCCACTGGATTTCCTCATCCTTAGCCCATTCTTGCACCACTCCAGCAGTGAAATGGCTCCCATTATCAGACTGAATTGATTGAGGCTTGGGTAAGCAGCTAAACCATACTTTAAGACTTTTTACTGTATTTTCTCCTGTTGCTCTGGATACAGCTCTGGTATCAGCTTGTGTTAGTCCTGATACCACCTCTACTCCTACTGACACATATCGTTTTCCCTCTGATAGCCTAAAGGGGCCAATATAGTCAATTTGCCACGTTTGCCATAAACCTTTGTTGGTCCTTAAATGTAGGGGTTGCTCTTTTAAAGGGTTATATTTTTCCAAACGAACTCGACATTGGCCACATGCAGAAATAACAGTGTTACATAATTCTCGTGTAACAGCCCATCCTCTGCTAATAGCCTCTTTGTACAGGTCTTTACTCCCTGAATGGCCACGCTTCACATGCAGCCACTCCAAAAGGTGTTCCCATTTTTTTGCTTCACCATCGATGGCAAGACTGGCTAGACGTGTTAAGGAATCTACCTGGTTATTTAGGAGGTGCGCTGGGTTATCCCCTGCCTGGTGTGCAGCAATCCAGCCTACCAAGAAAGATCTCTGCTTGGCGATATTCAGTATTTCTTCCCATTTGTCTCATTGCCATACTGGCACTTGGTTTACTTCCCATTGGTTTTGCTCCCAAAATGGTAACCATTCAGTGCATCCTTCAAACACTGCATAGGAGTCAGTATAAATGTATACTGGTTCTGTTGTCTCAGCTTCCTTAACGACTATGCTCCACACAGCAACTGACTCCCCTACTTGGGCACTACCCTCTCCCTCAGTTATCACATGCTCCCCTGAATCAATATGTAATGCTGCTGCTCGATACTTCCACGTCCTTCCATCCCTTTTTGCGGAAGCATCAGTGAACCATACGTTTTTTTAAATGGGGTTTGAAATCAGGAGCCACTTTGATGTACGATGGAGGGGGTTCTGTATCTGGGTGATCAGAAGGGGGATCCTGTATTTGGAGTGTTTTGGGTGTTCCCTTCTCTCTCTGTCTAGTGTGACAGTACTGGTCTAGCTGGGCATACCACTTCCTTACTGTTTCTCGTTGAGCTACTCCTGCGGGGGGAGGAGTTCCAGCCAATATTGGTTTCAGGATCTTAAAGGGTCCTCGCAAGATGATGGGCTGTTGTCGTATAATTCTCTCAGCTTCCTGTAAGGCTAAGTTAACCACAAAGAGTCCTTTCTCCCAAACTGAATACCGTTTTTCAGCATCCTTAAAGCTACGCGAGAAAAATCCTATAGGACGAGTAGGACCTTCAGGTCCACGCTGCCACATATGTATAGATAACCCATGAATTGCAAAACCCCATTCTATGTGGAGTGGGTCTGTTGGATGTATCGGCCCTAGGGCCTGGTAAATCCCTGCTTCGAAAATTAATAATTTCAGAGCCTCTTCATGGACAGGTGTCCAGTCCCAAGCAGTTCTTTTACGGGTTAAATCATATAAAGGGCGAGCTATGATAGAAAAGTTGGGGATGTGTTCCTTCCAAAACACTAGCAAGCCTAGGGCATGCTGTAATTCTTTCTTATTTTCAGGCATTTTCACTTGTTCGAGGGTGAACAAGGTTTTGGGAGGTATACACACAGTCCCTCCTTTCCACCAGATACCTAAAAATTTTACGTCAGGTGATGGGATTTCTCATCAAATGATATCTCTCTGGGTTTGCCCTACTGCAGTGGTGTCCGGTCCTCCAATTAGTACATCATCAATATATTGATATACTTTTACTCCATCTTTGGGAGTGATCTGATTTAGTTCCTGGTCTAATGGACAGTGAGCAATGGTTGGTGAGTTGCAATAGCCTTGGGGAAGCCGTGTAAATGTATATTGTACACCTTCCCAGGTAAAGGCAAAGCAATCCCTATCTGCTTCTTGCAAGGGAACCATAAAGAACATGTCTTTCACATCAATGGTTGCTAAAATCCGGTGACCTTGTTCTTGTCTGGTCGCAATTAATTCTGCTATATTGGGGACTGCAGCTGTTAATGGGCCAGTATTGCCGTTCAGGTGTCGATCGTCAACCATCAACCGCCACTTCCCATTTGGCTTGCGGACTGGCCATACTGGGGAATTATAGGGTGAGTGCGTAGGAATAACTATCCCCTGTTCCCGTAACTCAGTTATCACTGAAGTGATCCCTTCCCTTGCTCCCAAAGGCAAAGCATAAGGTTTGACGTTAACTATCTTTGAAGGGGGAAGAGTTGGTGCAGACTGCAAATGCCTTACAGAGATTGTGGGACACCCAAATTTCCATTCTCGTCCCTTAGAGTCTACCCACGACCGGCCCTTTAAGAGGTCAAGTCCTAGAATATTGGTGGGTAGAGGACCTAGTATCATAGTAACCTCAACAGGGGATGAATCCCCTAGCAGCCAGCATTTAACTTTAGCTGTCGGCTGTGGTTGGGAGCTTCCGGAAACTTCTGTGACCCATATCTGCTTCTTATCTGCAATTATTCCATTGCAGTTAGCAACATCCACCCGGAGTGCTGACATCTGAGCACCCGTATCAACTGAAAAAGTTACTGGGGTCTTAAAGGGACCAAGAGGAAAAGTAATCAACAGGTCTCCTGTCTTATTTTCAGTGAGCCTCCTTAAATAAACCCACTGGCCATCCCCCGGCTCACTTACTGGGGACAGCGTGTCTAGTTTCCCGTCCTGCGGACAGTCATACCTTCCTCTGGAGCAGTAGGTGTTTGGGGAGTGGGAGTTGCCAGCGACTGTGGATTCGCCCCCTTATAGTCTCGAATGTTTAACTCAGTATGGGGAGGCTCCTTGTTCTTGTCTTTCCACCCCAGGACCAACTTTTCTAGGACAGAGGTGGGCAAGCCGTCCATCACATCCCGGGGAATTCCCTTTTCTATCCCTTCTGCCCACAACAAGTTTCGCTGACCCCCATATGGCTTTTTGGCGTTTACAGTCTTAGATGGGGGAGGTCGGCCAGGGCCTTCTATTCGGCGGATAGCAGGCTTAGCCCTGCTTTCCTCCCTTGTGAGACCCATTCTCCGGCCGTAGTTAATCAATTCCTGTGCCACTTCTCCCCGGGTCAGGGCACCTCCTGCATTCCGCCTGCCTCCTCTAGGTGCTATCGCATCGCGTAATCTATCCTGCAGCTGGACAGCATATAATTTCAAAGAATCTGGTAAACCTCGGATTAGAGGAGTCATTCTATCGGGATTGGCATTTAACAACATCGGAGAGGGCTGTTGTGGCACTAATCGCCTATCATGCATTAATTGGAGACAAGCAGTTTTCTGTAAGCTCTCGGTTAACTGATTTATAGAAGGGCTATCTATCCGTGTTGGTTCTCCCTGTTCCATTTGGTCTATTCCCCCTGCCCAGTAAGCTGCCCGCTGTGTCAGAGACCATGGTTCCCTAGGATCATCGGTAGTTTAGGAACACTCCAGGCCCCCAATATCCTTGGGCTTCATCTTCTGACAATAAAATCCGGTCACCACCGGTTAATGACACCCTCCACACATATTCTGTTTCGGTCTCCTTTGCTAGTCGGATATACTTTTCCTGAATTTTAGATAATTCAGTGGCAGAATACGGTATCATCTTAATGGTCACGTGTGGTGCTCCACCAATTTGGCCGTTGTCTATGGTTTCTGTTTTAATTAATGGCCTCATTGCTATCTCTTCATCCTCAGGGCAAAAAACTTTTCTGGTACATTCTAACTCTTGACTTGGGTATAAAGATTTTTGCTGTTTCACTTGAACTACCTCTAGACCTTGCAGGTCTAAGTCCAAGTCAGATCGTTCATCTGCCTCGGCTTGCAAAATTCTTTCCCGATCTAACGCATGAGACAAGGCAGCATGAAGCCACTGCGTTGTATTACGCTCAGCAGTTAACTGCTCTTGCAGGACTTTAACTAAATCCTGCAGGGACTGAATCTTCTCCTTATCTGCCTGCTCAGCTCTCATTGTTTCCTGTCTGTCTTCCTGAGCTGCTGTGAGTGCAGCCCCTAACACTGCACACACTACAGCCTTCCCTTTTCCCGGGCGAAACCTGCCTTCTTTTGCTAGCTTCTCAATTCTTCCTACAATGGCTTTTGGATCATGCCAGTGGTTTCATGCCCAGGCTACTCCTTGTGGGGAAGGGTGGGCTTTATATACAATTAGCTTCTCTAAAACACGGGAACAGTCAGACACAGATATTTCCCGGGTCACCATGCCTGCCAATGCTCGGATCTCTCCCGACTCATTGTTGAGAGATCCTTCCCAGATCCTCCCTGCCCGCTCTCCAGGTGGAGGTCCGGTATCCTGTTAGAATGTCCCTTCCAACAAGGGAAATCCTGTATATGCAGTTAGCCTCTCTACAAACTGGGACACAGTCAGACACAGATATTCCCCAGGCCTCTATGTCTGCCACTGCTCAGATCTCTCCCGACTTAGTGTTGAGAGATCTTTCCCAGATGCTCCCTGCTCGCTCTCTGAGTGGAGGTCCGGTATCCCATTAAAAACTCCCTTCCACCAAGGGAAATCCTGTCCGTGACGCCAATTAAGATGTCGCATCCCAAAGTTGGAGCGACTCAGGTTCGTGGATTTCCTTTGTCAGAATTAAGGTGAAATGACACCAGGGGAGTTCAAACAACAATCAACATTTATTCAACCTAGCTAACCTTGTCCAAGTACACATGAATTTGTTAATATGAACCTTGCAACATGTCACTAAGCCGCTATTTGAGAAGAGGAGGGAAGTACAGGAAAATGAAATGGAAAAAGGAACATGAAATGTACCCGAAGGAGAGCCCTCCTGTTGAGTCACGAGGTTACAGAGCAGACTCCCTTGCTTTCTGGACTCCTTCTCAAAGAGGAGCTCAGGGGCGGCTAGGTCCACTCTTAGTCTCAGACTTGGTCAACGGTTTATGTTTCAAAGGATGAGGTGTAGGGACTGTGGAAAAGAGAGAAGGAAAAGAGGGAGAGAGAGTGAGAGAAAGAAAGAAAGAAAGAGAGAAGAGAGGGGTTTCACCAGTCCTGGGTCCAGCGTTGGTCCAGCCAGCGTAGAGATCCAGTTCCAGAGGGCGCGCACTGAGGATTCGTTCTCTCCTCTTTTATAGTGTGTTAGCTGAAGATCTCAACATGCGCAGTTCCCACACCCGGGGTTCACTGGAATTGGTTAGTGAGCTTTGGGGGGGGGAGGGTGTGTGTTCATTGTGGAGTTGCCTCTCTTCCTGCTGGCATGACCACTTAAGATAGAAGCACAGTCCCAACTTCCATGGGGCCTTCTTCCTCCAGGAAGGCATAAATTGTGTTCCTTCTCCTGGTCACTTAAGATAAGGATTTGGGGCTTTGGAGAAGTGCATTCCCACCCTCCGTGGGGCCCTCTCCTCTGTCCACATTGTCCTGTTCACAAAACTCCAGCATTTTTACAGAGGTCGTTTTGTCCACCAAAGCTCTTTTAGCGGATGTTTGAGACATTGAATTTGTCAGACCGTCACAGAAAATTACTTGTGTATTCCTGTAAGTGCTATCAGTCCTAAAAGAAACCAACAGACCGATATATGAAACCAACATGCACATCACATGAAACACTGATACTAATGACTGGTAACTCAGAGTAACTCAAAGTAACAAAAGTGTGACCTTAATTTGCCAGCTTGTCTCTTTAGAGTTGTAAGCTTCTGTGACAAATAGCCTTTTCTTACAAGCACTCTATGTTAATGTCATCACATTACCTCGCGTAGGCACTTATTGGCAATTAAAGCATCAGGCGAAACATCCGTCTGATGCCGTGTTGGGCACGTATCTTCCTCAGATTCCAGCAATGCTGTTCTAATACCTCTGTATAATTAGAATAATCAAAATAGTATTTAGCCAAACTAAGGAAGTTTTCCGGGTTCTCATCAATTATAAAAACACACATATGATTAATGGTGAATATGGTCTTGAATTGAGACCATGAAACTAGAAATGTTCAACAGTGTAAAAAATTTCTAGTATGCAGCAAATAACTATACAGTTTTGATATTTCACTAGTGTGACATCTGAAGATGTAGCATAGGCTGTGTCTTGATGTTTCAACTAGTCTCTTTCCCACCATCTAGTACAGTGCGAAGTCCCCAACCTCAAGGTTAATGAATAAAACATGTCTCAAAAAACCATGAGTAGGTTTGAGTTCTGAAGGTTTTAACCAACTCTCCCGTGGAGAAGAATGTGGATTAAATGCCTAACTCTCCGCTTCTTGCAGACCACCAGAAGTCCCCAGAGTTGCCTATATAATTTTGTATGAGAGAAAGGGCTGTGGACAAACTAAACACATTCAATACCTAACATTGTAATCACCTGCAGAGTTAGCCACTCTTCTCATACTCGTCCTTCCGCATGTAAAGAAGATTTAGCTAGACACGTAAAAAGGGGGAAAAGCTTCCTGGCTTTCTTTTCCCCTTTATACGAGAAGAGCACTTTCATATTCAATTCGTATTAAATATTAAATAGAACTGGTAACAAAGTTATTTCTTTCTGCTTTCAGAAGATCAGATGTGATGTTTTGAATCAACAAATATGGGAGTAACACTTACTTTCATCACAATAACTGTTTCCACAGCAGGGAATAACAGCTGCATCAGTCATTAGACCCTTACAAATGAGACATAACGATTCGTCTGGAACAGGATCATCGGAGGAGGAGGATGGCTCCTGTGGTAAAAAGGGAGGCTTTTCCTTCTTTTCTCTAGCAGAAGCTTCCCTGGAGGAAGGGTGGGGAAGGAAAAAGAAACAAGTTAAAGATGGGTAAAGGAAAACTTTTCCAAGCTTTGGATTTTACCAAAGGAGGAGAAGAGATGGAATTCTGCTCACTCCACATTAGCCTTCTAAAACACAGGTGCTTAGTTTAAACTCCTTTTCTACAGCCACAACACTAGAAGAGGGAGGGGGGAACAATCTTCTTTCTGCAGAACTCTCCCATTCATTGGATCAACTAAGAAAGAAGCTCAGACTAGGAAAATATGTTTTTGACAGCTAGAAATCAGGCAAAATGAATCCCACCTCTCCTCTGCCAGAGGATAAATGTAAATTGCAGGCACAGGATAAAGGTAGTCTCCGAGTAATTACATTTTCTAAAAGGAAGACGTCTATGTTACAGCTTCTACAAAAGGAGATCCATGATGGAAAACCAAAAGTGCTACCAAGTGCATTTTAAAACAGCCACTCTTGTCAGCACACGGTAGTATTTTCTCAGTTTATAGCAACAGGAAAATGTCAGTCAGTTTCACACATGGGATTTAATAGAAGTCAGAAGGGGAGGAAATCTCAGTCCAACAGCTACCTGCTGAATTTGGCAAGAAGCCTTTCAAACAGAAAACAGAAGCAAAATGAGCTTTCAAGGAGGACGACTCCACTGTAAACACTACTGAAATGTTTTGCAGAAATGCAGATTCTTAGCATACCGCAAGTTTAGCCAACTTCCAGGGGCATGAGCAGTAGGATCACCCTCTTTTAATATTAGAAAGTAACACAGATTTTCAGGTTAAGGTACAGTGACAGTGCTTCCTCCCTTGGAATGACAGATGCCTGCCAACTGGGTTGCATTGCCACTCAGATTTTTATGCGTGATTTCTCTCCTTCACTTTTTGGTCAGTCCACTTAGTTCCATACTTCGGCATTAATAGTTGGTATTGCATATTTTCCAGATCTTGTCAGCATAGCACCCTTCATATAGGGATCCTTCACCTTTGTCATGAAACTCTGTGGAATTCCTGTGCTCTTTTTAACTCTGGGAACAGACTCAAATTTTTTTGTCCTGTTCAAGAAAAGAGAGGGAGATGTACCTCAAGACCCACACTTAAAATGACATGTCCCTGATTATTTTAAGCAGCAAAAGCCTTTAATCCTCTCCTTTTACCTAGCGTAAGGGTTGCTCAACTGAAATACTTATTTTCCTACAGGATATAGCCAGGATGTTCCAAAGGCTTGAACAGGGTTTTGAACTCCAGCAACATTCTTTGGCTTAACTTCAGGTTGCTTAAGGCTGACATATGCCTTAGCTCACCATCCACTCAGAGAAGAGACAAACCCGCTGCTCCTCCTCCAAAGCACAAGTCAGAGTGAGAGCTTAATCTTGTGCTCTGAATCAGTCACTGGAGAAACCTACACTCACCATCTATAGGTGAAGGTTGAGTTCATACCTCACACGTATACCTTCAGTGACTAACGTGAAATGGCATCAATGCTCAACCAGGGACTTAGTCTAATTAAAACACGCAAATATGCAACAGATGGGGTCAAGAGAAATGTCTTGGTTCGATACAAAATAATAAAAACTGTGAACTGGCATTAAAAAGAGTGGAAAACAGAAAAATTTCCAGTAATACTGAAGTATATAAAAATATGCATGAAAGTTCATAGAGAAAGATCTACGGACGTATTTAATGTCTACGACCTAGAAAGAAAATTCCACCTTTATAATTCCAGCTTCCCCTTGAATTTGGAAGGGCTTTGCAACATTGCCATATAACCTCTGCCTTTCACCCCAAGCGAAACAATTCTTAATATGAGTGTTCATGTATTTGTTATGTAACTGTGAAGTTATAACCATTAAAAACTAGGGTAACACCAGAAGTCCCCCACAATCATACCCCATTTTTCGAGCAGTTCTTTATGTAGTGGCCAGGTCTTCCGCAACGAAAGCAAGTATATGATGGTGGAGTCGGATCCAAGGGTTTCTTCATGTAACTAAAAGGTTTGAGAGGGAAAAAAGAAAAAGGTAGGCACGTGTCTCTCTTGTTAAAACACACATCTCTGCAATTTTCCCATAATCTTCAAAGAACAGATTGGACATGATCAACACTTACTTGACTGGATCGTATTCATGGCAGGACTGTACCATTAAAGCTTTTAGTTCATCTTCTCGGAAGCACTGGCTTCAGCCAGACTGGCAGTCTGTTTCACAGGTAATTATTTGACACGCACATTAGAAACACATTTAAACCCACACAGCCAAAGACAACACCACTCACCCCATCCTGTAAAGAGCAGCACAGTGCTACCTGAGGTTGCATGAAAACAGCAGCTTACATAAAATATAGCTGTACTGAAGATGTTCTGGGGAGTCCTTACGCCATTACAGGGTGTTTATGTGCCTGTTAACTTACTTGGAAAGAGCATCCTAGGGCACTCAAAACCTTAGGCTCTCTTTGTGCCTTCCCTAAAGACTTGTGTAACTAATCCAATTTTCTGCCAAGTGGACTGAGGCCATGTGCAGCAAAAAATTACACTATCCAGAATTTTTATGCTGACTTTTAAGCTCCAGACTGGTTGAAAGAGAAGACATCCACTGTATGCTTAATTGAGAAAGATGTATGCAAGGATCATTATTTAATTCAATTTTGCAGCATTCAAAGGCACACAAATTAAGAGTTGGGGAAGTTGCTTTTGCTTGCTGAAATTCAGCTTCCGATACAGAAGCATGGTGTAACCTTCAGGTGCACAATCTCTCTTAAATCCTCCACAGAGCTGACGGGGATAGGCACGTCTTGTGTCCCTGAATATCTGGGACTAGGAAAAGGCCTTCTCAGAACGTGTCTTCACGGCCTTAAAAAGGATGAGCTATCCAGCAACCACCCTTACCATGCGTATTCTAAGAGAAAAAGAAATACTGGCAACACTGTTTATCATGGGGAGGAGGAATACAGCTGGAAAACTGTGAAGAAAACCATGGAACAGCAACACAGGATTCTGGCTGCGATGTGTGTTATTTCATGAAAAATGACTTGAAATAAAAAATGATGGTTGGTGGGAGTTGTGCGTAGTAAACTGTAGCTGGAGTAGGTTCAGAATACTTTAACCAGGGAATTAGAAAGATATTTTGAACATTGGCAGATATAATACAGATAGTAATTCAGAAGCAGAGCACAAAAAAAAACAATACAGCTCCTAAGGGAAGATTCCTAACGGCCTCTTTCATACACACAGCATTTCTTTCTGTGGAGGCAAGAGCAGGCTGAAAACCACAGAAGACGGCCAGGAAGAGCAGAAAATTCACGGCAGTAAATACACAAGCTGCAAAGCATGTTCTAGCTTGACCTCACACAGGGTCACATGTACCCTCACTTCCCAAGAGCCGGTGTGACGGGTACACTCGATCCTATAATCAAACTAGCTGTAGTTTGGTAAAGGCTCCAAAGGAGGTAAAGGCCTGAGCCATAGCCAGGCCAAGAACTCCTCTAGTTTCAATCTCTTCTCTGAAAACCCACAAAGGAGCCGAGTGACCCAGTGAGCACCGCTGCCTATCACCTTGGAACACTCATCATGCGATTAACACAGGAATAGTGGGTGGCTTTTCCAAGACTCATTTATCAAGGAGCAAAGAAAGTTGTGGGCACAAGGAGTCTCATCCATACCTTTCCCATGGCATGTGATTTGACTAGGAGCCAGCCACTTTATCCCATAAATATGACAGCCTAAGGGAGCCTTCTTTCAGCTCTCCCTCCTAGACAATGTGGCTGCACGGCAGTGATCTCCCCTTGAGCTGGGACGCCTCTCAAGGTTGCTCCTCGAGGCAGAGAGACCTGTTCTCAATGGCAGATCTTTGCTAAGTGACTGACAGCATGCTGAATTCATACTAAGGAAACAGTACTAATCCATGTAGCTACTTAATATTAGCTATTATAAACTTTGTACAGATAATTCCATTAGACATAAACTGTTGTCCAACTCTGAGACTAAGATTGGACCGAGCCACACCTAGGCTCCATGAGGAGTTTAGAAAGCAAGGGGGTCCCCTCTGAACCTCGTGACTCAACGGGAGGGTCTTCCTTACCCTTTTGCATCTCCGGTCTCTGTGTGAATCCTTCCAGCTCGATTCTAACTCAGTTCTCCTTCCTACGTGTGAGATACGTTCATCTGATTCGTGTCAATATAAACAATGCTAGGACCGCATAATAAAATGTGACCCTCACTGTCTATGTAATCTTTAACCATTTTGTCGATCCCTGTGTAACTGCAGGCAGGGAGGAGACAGATGATATGTACATAGTTCATTCTTTTTTTTTGCCAACCCAAAACCGGTTCTGTTGTTAACTATCCTAGAAGAGAACTGAGGCATTTGGATGTGCACTTGTCTTCAGAGATTGCAGTGCTTGGGATCTTGATGGGCCATTTGTTGTGTGTATTTGTTTTGGGGGGAGGTGTCTGTTGTAGACTTGTTTGGGTTCTGGTGATCGAGGCAGGTGCTGTGAAAGGTATCCGCGGTTACACAGGATGTCTGCTGTCTGGCACGAACAGTGGGGAGCCTGGTCAGAGACAAGTTTCTAAGCTCCCACACAACCAGGAGATGGAGAAGAACATGCCTAATATGAATATGTAACGAATGTTAGACTATAAAAGAAGCTGTCTTGTTTTTCACGGCCCACCTTGTGGTAGAGCAGAAGCTCCCCACGTGCCCAGCGCTGTTTGCTTGCCTTTATTCATTTAATAAATTGTTAACTTTGTTTAAAATCCTGTTTGGGACAAAATTCATTTACAACAGTACGTGTCTTCCATGCAGTAATTAATAAGGCCGTCCAACTTACTGAACCTCGGGAAACCACTGTCAAACTTTGTTAAATTCCCCAAATTTACTGAACTCTGTCAAATTATTATTTTACCGCAATAAAACACACTGACGCTTGTCTCCTTCTGAGCGAGGTGCATTCCGCCCCTGGGCGAGAGATTGGCGCAGCTGCCAGGATCCTACATCAGGGCGAGCGGTTGGCGCAGCCAGCAGGATCCTGAATCTGGACTCGCGACAGCCCACAGCACAGCCTGCGTGGGGCGAAAGGCATGCATCAGACCTCGGGGCCATCAGACCCACAGGGAGGCCTGGGGACAGCAAGGGCACCTGCTGTGTCCCCACCAGAGCTGCCGGCTGGAGAGGAGGCCACCCTGCCTTCCCCTGGCCCGCGGACATGAAACGCTGACCTCCAGCTCTCAGGGCTCGGGCTGGCAACCCTCGGGGCAGCAACAGGAACCGCTCTGACCCTGGTCGTGGGGCCGTCCCTGGGGCTGAGCACTCAACTGAGCCTTGGCAGGGCCCTCGGGTGATCACCGAGGTCTCCCCTCAGGCCCCTCCACCCTGGGAGATACCTGCTGCTGCTCCTGCAGCTCCCCTGGCCCTTTCCCTGGACCCCCCTCACCCCACCTGCCCCCAGCCCATCTCTCCCCCATTTCTCCTCAGGCTGCTCGGCCTCTGCCCCCTCCGGCCATGCCCCAGGCCGGCTGTGACTGACTGGCTGCCTCCAGCTCCGCTGATTGGCTCAGCCATGGCCAATAGCACAGCTGTTGCTGGGCGGGCAGGGGCCGCCTCTCCTCACAGAGCCCGCCCACCCCCGCCCAGCTGCTCCTCAGCCAGCCGGGGCACTGGGCCTGCAGAGAGATGACCTTTGGGAAGGGCCCTTCGGTCCGGAGCTGTTCCTTCAGCAGCGCTTGCGAGGTGTGCGTGCAGCTCTGCCGTCCCTCAGTGCTGCTGTGGGGTCTGCGCCTGCTCGGAGAGGGAGGGAGGGAGAGGAGCTGCCCTGCGTTTGCTCCGGGTCGGCAAATCTTTCCCAAAAGGCGCATCTGTCTGCGCTGCCAGCCACAGCCCTGGGCAGGAGGAGCTCCGTGACCGGAGCCCAAACCCCTTACAAATCCCCCAATCCCCTCAGAGACCCCAAACCCCTCAAATACCCTCACGGATCCTCCCAAACACCTCAGAGACCCCAACAGCCCCTCACAAATCCACTCACAGACTGCCCAAACTGCTCACAAATCCCTCCCATCCCCTCACAGATACCCCCAAACCCCTCAAATCCCCTCATGGATCCCCCCAAACCCCTCAGGGACCCCAACATCTCCTCACAAATCCCCTCACAGACCCCCCCCCATCCCCTCACAGACCCCCCCAAACCCTTCAGAGGCCCCAACATCCCCTCACAAATCCACTCACAGACCCCGCCAAACCCCTCAGGGACCCCATCATCTCCTCACAAATCCCCTCACAGACCCCCCCCATCCCCTCACAGACCCCCCCAAACCCCTCAGAGACCCCAACATCCCCTCACAAATCCACTCGCAGACCGCGCAACCCCCCATAAACCCCCCAAATCCCCTCACAGACCCCGCCAAACACCTCAGAGACCCCAACATCTCCTCACAAATACACTCACAGACCCCCCATTGCCTCACAGACCCCCAAACCCTTCAAATCCCCTCAAAGACACCCCCATACCCTTCAGAGGCCCCAACATCCCCTCACAAATGCCCTCACAGACCCCCCAAACCCCTCAGACAACCTGCCAACTCCCCTCAGAGACCCCAACATCTCCTCACAAATCCCCTCAACACCTCACAAATCCACTTACAGACCCCCCCATTGCCTCACAGACCCACCCAAACCCTTCAAATCCCCTCCCGATCCCCCCAAACCCCCCAGAGATTCCAACATCCCCTCACAAATCTACTCGCAGACCGCCCAATCCCCCCAAACCCCTCAAATCCCATCACAGACCCCACCAAACCCCTCAGAGACCCCAACATCTCCTCACAAATCCCCTCACCACCTCACAAATCCACTCACAGACCCCCCGAAACCCTTAAAATCCCCTCACAGACCCCACTAAAAACCTCACAGACCCCAATATCCCCTTCACAAATCCAGTCGCGGACCGCCCAAACCCCTCGCAAATCCCCCCCCCAAACCCCTCACAGACCCAGACATCCTCTCACCGACCCCCTCACCCCCCACCCGCACTGACCAGGCTGCAAGCACACATTGCTAGCTCAAGTCCAGCTTCTCATCCACCAGCGCACCCCACAGCTTACTCGCTGGCAGGGCAGCATGGGAACAGAGTAGGCCTTGGGGCCATGCAAGCAGCCTTCAGCAATAGCTAAAACGTGGGTGCGCTACCAACACTGGTTTGGTCACACATCCAAAACTCGGCACCATATGTGCTGCTAGGAAGAAAATTAACTCCATCCCAGCCAAAAGAAGAACAATGGTGTCTCTGTTATGGCTCGATAGCAGCTTGGTGCTACTCTGCGTTTTATTTCTGGCTTTGCCTTATGTGGTGTATTTGGCATGCACGCAATGGAGGGGCTGGGGCTGGTATTGCCCTACACAGTACCCCTGTCCTGTGCACTGCAGGACAAAGCTGGCACAGGGAGCAGAGGTGGGGATGATGACCTGTTAACGAGCCCCTTTGGTGCCTCTGTGGCTCAGAATTTAGCAGGACAGTCCCACCAGGGAAGCTGGGCTCCCCCAGCCTGTTGGTGGGTCCCATGCCCAGCTCCCTGCCTGCTGACATCGTGGGCATCCTGGTCCCTGTGTGCCCTGATACGAAATTCGGCCCAGGATTAGTGAATCCCTGGGTCTTCTGCCATTACGACCTGGACAATTGTGCTACTGATCTGTATTTATTGCTGTGCCATTACTCGGACACAAATGGTCGATCCCTGAAGCTGCCCGTCAGGAGTCTCTCATTGTAGCCCAAGCCCATACCCTGGCGGGGCTGGCTCAGGCCCTTGCAGGAGGGCTGGTGCGATGGGCTTGGGGTGCGGGCAGGTGGCTTCAATTCCTCTGGGGGCTCGAGGTCTCTGGGCTGGTCCCGCAACAGCCGGCTGGCTGAGTTGGACAGCCATGAGGGCCGGGGTGGAGGCGGACGGGCCGGGCGGCTGTCTGGGCTGGCGGAGGCCCGTTCCCTACTGCTGTGTGGCAGGCGGGCTGGTCTTCCAGGCACAGGTGATGGCTCTTGCTGTCGGGTCCAGCTCTCCGGGGTGCTGGGGCGGCTGCTCCGGCTGTCCAGGCCCGAGGAGCAGCTGCTGGTGTCGGACCGGGCTCGCGAAGCTGCAGAGAGGCGCCTGCGGAGAGAGGAGGCTGCTGAGGCCCCACCACGACTGTGAGGCCGGGCGGGTGTGAGGGTGCGGGGCAGCACTGGGCGCCTCACGGGGTGCGGATGCCTGGCTGCACATGGGAGCTGTGGGTATGGAGAGCTCCGTGCAGAAAACAGGGCACCCCACACCCCTCGTCTGGGGCTCTGCTCGCCTGCCCACGGCTCGTCTCCTCTCGGCCCTGACCATCCTGACCTGCCTGCTCTGCACGTGCCTGGAAGGAGACCTGCCCACGACAGACCGAGGGGACCAAAGCTGGGCACAGCACTGCAGGGCCAGGAGAGCCTCCTGTTCTCCTTTCTCAGTGTGCCTGGCAGAGACCAGCACTCGGCTCCCCTGCCTGTCCCTGACCAGACAAGGGCACAGCCTCGGCTCTCTGTTCAGTGAGGTGCTCTCCATCCTCTCTTCAGAATACGTATCCAAAGAGATAACGTACCCCTGCACAGAAAAAACCCCTGCCTGTGCTGAGAACACGCATGCTGGCAGTGCTCAGGTGCAGATGGGACAGGCTGACTCTGTCTCCAAAGCAAGGCCGAGAGCTGGGAAGGTTCCTCACCACGGTCTCAGTTGCTGGGACACCCTGGCCGAGGTGAACCTCTGGGACTTACGGCATCACCTAACAGGGTGATTTCTGCTGGCAGGTTCGCTGGCAGGAAGATGTCACTATTGCGCTTCTCACTTTCTATGGCAATGTCATCCCTCGTTTTTCTTCCTGACCTTGCTCATCCTACGTCTGTCGCTGGGTCTGCTCTCGTCGAGGCAGGGTCACTTTTAACTAACACTTGCCACAGGAGGAAGGGGTTTCACAAGAGAGTGCCCATGAATTGAGAGGCCAGTTAAAACATCTTACAGCAGAAATCTCAGTGGAGTTTGGCCAGTAACTGTCTCGGCACTCCAGAATACCCTACCTCTAAATGCTTCATGGCGAATAGCAGCCATCTAATACAGAAGTTTGGCAAAAAAACCTCCCAACAACTCACCGTCGTCTCTTCCTCCACAGACAGATCACACAACACAATATCATCCCAAACAGCACGGAGCCCAAGACCGCCACGGCGCCTTCTATGCAGTAGTACCGGAAATCTTGAGGATCCATAGCATTTGTGTTTCTCTTGCCATCCACATCTGGAGAAACAATTCTGTGCATTAGTGTGTCCTGCACGCTACTGGTAATCTCACAGGAGGTCTGACATTGCCAGGAAATGTTCTTTCTCACTTTGTTAGCATCTCTGCACCAGCAAACATGCTGGGGCTGCAATGTTTTCTTGGTTTCAGCAGAAGCAAAGGAAACTCCCAAAGCCGTTGCAAATCAATGCACTCTGGAGCCTCTCTTTCTCCTCAGAGCTTTGCTTACACTCTGGCATGGCCGTAATCCAGTTTTCCCAGTGCCACGGGTTCGCTCCCCCTTCTCAGCCACCCTTCACATGTGCACACAATTTCTTTTGCGCTCACCCACTTTCACTCCCCAAGGCTTGCTAGTGGTGCTGCCTGGAGGCTCTCTCTGACCCTTTGGGACAAGTTGTCCCACTGAACAGAACTCATGAGGCCAGATGGAGAGCATGTGGGGGAGCTCAGCTGTTTGACCAATCGCCTCTTGGAGTAAGACAGACAAAAAGCATCCCTGCATCAGGGAGTGCCGTCCCCAGCTCTCTCCCCAGCCCATCACCCACACCCTGAGGGGATGGAGTCGGACCCTCCCGGGAGACACCTGAACCTTGCTCTCCTACTTCGCCTTTTCTCCAGCATGGGCACTGTTTGCATGCCCCCAGGTTTCAGGACTTGTCTTCCCCTTATGGCCCCCTCCAAGACTGCTAATTACCAGCATTCTTTGGAGAAAATTCATATCTCCTGGCGTGGTGGGCTTCTCCAGGGCTGGACAGCACTGCCACTGCCAAGAATCAGAGAAAGGTAAAGCCTCAGCATGGCTCAGGCACAGAAGATGCAGGAGGGTGGCACAGGTTCCCTCTAAGCCCATGCCCGATCTGTCAGTGAATCCCTTTGGACCTCAGGTCACAGGAGGGATCCCCCTCTGTTGTGCTTAGGGGGACTCAGGGCAAGCTCTGGGATGCAGGTATTGCAGGAGGCACATTCGATTTAAGAGTCGTATTTCCCATCGTCTGCTGAGGGTGGTTCAGATGGCCTCACCCCCAAAACGGCAAAGTTCTGAAATGCCTGTGAACAGGGTGCGGTGGGAGGTGAGCATCTCACTGCATCCACAGAGGGTAACGAGTGAGTGTCTCTCTGGCACACCGATGGCAGTAACCTCCACACCCCAGAGATGACAGGCATCCTCAGAGAGCCGTTGCTGGCTTCGTTTAGAACACTCGCTCTGTACTAATAGTTTGGCTGCTGACAAGATGTGCAGTAGTGGGCACCAGGGGAAGAGGCTGCAGACACACAGTGATTTTGATTCATGACACTGGATGACTGAAGGACAGCAATTACCTGGCACTGTTGATTGAACTGCGCCTGCTTTTTCGTCAGAGACTGGCACTGCGTGACTATCTCCTTCCTGAAATGCCTCCTTCTCCGCAGTCTCACGGTCCATCTCTTTAGAAAGAAAGCGGCTCAGTTTAATTAGAAGTAACCGTTCCTCGTCAGAAACGTGGTATCTTCAGGAGGCAATACTTCTCAAAATACATTAATAACGCTTAGAAACAAAGCCTGGGCATTTGGGGGTGCACCTAGTCACTAGTCCAAATGACGTGTCATTCATGGAGAAAAATTTAAGCGCTAGACACTTTCCAGTTTACCAGGAGACAGCAAATCCTGACCTGCTGAGATTGCAGGGGATTGCATGTGACCTTGTTCACATTCCACTTAGTGCATTTCTGGCAAACTGCAAGATGATGGTAAATTACTTCCCTCAGAGAAGACAGGAAGATGCTGTAACCAGTTCAGCTGGGGAAAGAGTCCTTCTGAGAAGCATTTCCCATCATACCAACTCCACCACATGGTAAGGGTAACAGACACTCATGGTGGACTGAACCGCAAGCTCTTGCTACCACATTCTGGGCACTTTCACAAGTGGCAGTGAAGAGCCCACAGTCCCCCAAAACAAGAGGAAAACCACAACCAAGTTATCTAAAACACAAGTAGAAACAGACAGGCAGACCACCCGACACCGAATTCACAGCCCTTCGTTTTAGCTGCCTTCAAGTCAGGTGTCTGGCCTTCAGCTGGGTGTCCAGCTTTCGCCTGTCCCTGACCCCGAGGTGTCACCGAGAGTCCTCAGACATCAAGGAGAACAATGGGGGTTAGACCAGGCTGTGAAGCCGGGGTGCTCCCATCCTGGCCAGGGGATGCCTGCAGCCCAGGCAAAGTCTGCCCGTCTCAGTGACCCCAAGCCCCCGGTGCATCCTGTCCACTGGCCAAGGGCCAGCGACTGGCAGGGTGCTGGCCCTCTCATGGCTTATCAGGAATCGGCTCCTCAGCCAAGTCCCTCACACGCTCAAGGTGTGAGCACCGCCAGTTCCTGCCAGCTGGATACCAACGTCTGCCCAGAACAGCTCTGGCCAGTAACACTATAACCGGGAAAGCAGCCGTCCCTGGGGCTCAGTTGAACCACAACTGGCAGCAGAGACTCTGCACCATCTTTACAGCTCACCAGCACCCGCAACGCGTGAAATTTGAGTGTCAGCACAGTGAGGCTCTGATCGATCCCTTCCTGCTGCGCAGGATTCATGTCCATACGTGCATCTGAAACCTCAGCTTCCCAAGTCTTCCGGTTATACCCACCACGTGCTGCTTTGTCCAATTCCTTCAGGATTTCCTCTAGGACTTCTGGTGACTGCTGGGAAGATCTTCCTATTTCAGCTTTAGCTTTAGACTTTGCTCTTTGAGGACCTGAACAGAAAGTATAAAGTTAAATTTCTCAAGAACAGCATACTGAAAACAAGTGCTTAGTCTGTGAAGTCAGTCAGGACTGACTACTCACCCCCGGGATGCCAGGTGAGCTCCAGCGCAGGACCCAGCCGAGAAACGGGAAAAGCCCTCCCTGTACCCACATCTGCAACCAAACACCCACAAGAAGTTCCCATCATACATTGTGATATACACTGTCATACTGAATAGCACAACATATAAGGGGATCACAGAACAACATGGCACACACGAGGCAGGCCTATATTCTCACACCTGCAAGAGACATCTTGCTCACATTTGGGCTTTGAGCTGGCAGCTCTCAAAGGAAGTCAAAAGCCATGACGTACCCGTGCGATCTCCCTGCGTGTCAGCCCTGGAACCCGGCTGGGAAGCTGGATAGGCATTGCGTCCAGTCACGTCTGTAAACAAACAGAACAGAGAAGCTCCCGTGAAATATTTCAATAGACTTCTTCAGATGTGAACAACAATGAATGCAGTTCACACATAGGATTGCTCCATGGCACTCGTCTCTCCCTGCCACTCAGGAGCACTGCGCAGACCGTTACTGGGTGCCTGGACCATGCCGGTTTAAAACAAACCATGCACAGAGCTGCCGGCAGAAAGGACTCCCTGGAGCCCACACCAGCTCTAAACTCAACCCCAACAAGCCCACTGGCTTTGCAGCAGGCACTGGAAGCAGCGCAGGGTTGGAGAGGCTGAGAAAGAATGTTTTGCAAGGCAGAGCACACCAGGCCACATCACTGAGCCTGACCCATTCCCTCTCTGCTCTTCTGCATGTCTAAGCATCGGCCAAGAAAACATCAAGTTAAATTTCATATGAACGAATATTAAAACCTAAATGCCCGCTCATTCAAGTGACATACCTGTGGGGTTGCCCTGAGGCTCCCGGACAAGATCTGGCTGAGCAGTCGGATGGCCATCGGCTACAGGCACAGCTGTAATCAAGCATGTTTCCATTAGAGGCTGTGATCTACTTCTTTCTCAGTGACCTGCAGTCACTGGAGGGGGGTCAGGTAATGAATGACATGTCTGGGACCCAGACATGGGTGGAGGTTCCCAAAGCTGCAGAGGGCCTGGGGGACCTGGGTTCACCCAAGGAGAGCACTGCAGGGCTAGAGCAGGAATGCTCCTGTTTTTCTGAGCAGACATCTCCCAAGGACAGATGACCCTGAGGCTGAAAGTCAGGATTCAGCCAGGGAGCAGCAGAGCCATGGCTCCGGGCACAGCTGTGGCCAGTGCGGGGACGTGCCCCTGCAGGCTATTACCTGGCCCCTGCGGTGCTGGTCTGGCCCCGACATGCAGGCCAGGGGAAGGCTGCCCTGGGGCAGCGCAGCACAGGGCCGCCTCTGGGGATGGTTCCTCACCCCGCGGTGCTGCTCTTGGCCCCACCATTCACCTGGAAAATGCCTCTGCAGCGGCTGCAGCCCCCTGCACCTCCCCACGGGACATCTACCTCCTGCTGCCCATGGAGCTGGCCACAGCTCACCCGGCCCATCCCGGCCCCGCTGCTCTCACAGCCCTGCCACACCACGACCCCAGCCCCGCCGTCACCCTGAGGTGTGGTGGGGGCTGCGCCACGCTGCCAGGGCTGGGTGCTGGCCCTCGCCTGCCCACCTACCTAATCCCCGTGCTTGCCACGGAGCAGCCCTGACATCCCAGGCTTGCAGGGACACCACAAAGAGGATAAGGAGGCAGGCGGGGGTCATGGCCCCCCACGCCTGCACCATGCCGCTGCTGCTGCTGCCGCTGCTGCTGCTGGCACTGCTGGAGCGGTGCCTGTGGCACAGCACCGCACATCATGGCATGGCACAGGGGGGCTCTGTGACCTCACAGTCTGGCGTTCCCACCGCGGCTACGGCCCTGGGGCACTGCCCCTCCCCGACATGTGTTGAGTTTTTGGATTTAGATGAAATTAAGACCCCTTCACCATTCTAGCTGTCTGCACATCAGCACGCTCCCTGCCATCCTCAGGCGCTTTTGGCTACAGCTGCTTCTGTGCTTGCTGTTTGGCCACTGCTCTTCTGTGGATTTCTCTCTGCCTCGGAGTCTGAGGACAATTATGTGGGATCCTCTGGGCTGAGGGGAGGGGAAAAAAGAAATCCATGTTATTTCCTATATGTAAATGCTACTGAGGCTACGGGCTGGCCAGACTTGTATGGAAAGCTTTAAACTAGATTTAGTGGGGGAGGAGGAGGAGGAAAAGGAAGAACAGGAGGAGGACTAAAAGATCTTTCCTTTCCCACAGTGTTGCATATCTGGGGACTGATACAGCATCACTTGCCATCTAGCCAGTGAGAAGAAGTCCAATTCCTCTAAGCGGCTGCAGGTTGGTACCCACCAGCATTGGGTACGTGATGCAGACAGTGATTCAGCAGCCTGCTGAATGAATGTGAATTGATTTTCACAATCTTTTGGTAAAAAACAAGCAAAATAAGCTTAGCGAGTCAGGAGGTAAACTCAAGCATTGATTTCATGTACAAGCAAGAAACTGGTAACTATGGGGAAATGATGTTCAAGGATACAGATAAGACGGTGGAAAACACAGCTTCAAGAAGTCATTCATCTTACTGTCTTCACTAACAACCCTAGAGTCCAGCATTATGGGGCCCATCTCTGCAACAGGGGCTATTTCCAATTTGAGCTGCTCTTCAATAGCAAATGGGAGGCTATAAATTGCCTCCCACAGGTGGAACTGCACCATCAGAAATCCTGCTGTGTGACTGCCAGTAAAGTGACTTCTAAAGCTGGAGGTAGGAATCCAATTCCAGTTAAAATAAAATAAATAAATCTTATCACTACCGCAATTCTTGATGTCCTCTGTTCATACCTGGAATGTTTTATGTACCTACATCTCTTAACCACACTAGAGAACACGCTGAGGTAGGAAGGGTTGCAGATGTAGCTCATCGAGTCTAAACCACAGCTGCCTTTAAGGACGTATGGCCTCTCTTTAGCATTCATAGTGCAAAACAATCCCTAGTATCACACTGATGCAGCCTGCTTTAATTTTGAGTGCAACAAGCCCTCAAATCCCAGATTTGTGGTTTCATGAGCACAATTCTGCTGGATCAGCCCATTCAAGAGAAAACAGACTGCCTAGCAAGTATCAGAAGTTCCCAGGAAAGGATTAATCTGAGAACTTGAGAAGCCATCTGACCTGGAAGGGGAAGTCCCTGAATCGGATGGGACAAAGACAGGCAACAGGACGTTCTCTAGTCTCACAAGGCCGAGCTGTGTGCTGAAGAAGGGGCACTGTGACATGAGCTTCTGGTGGAGTCCTTGGTACTACAGGAGTGGCCCCCCCAGATCTCAGTTCAGGGATTTACTCAGTTTCAACCCCACCACGCCTCATATCAGCAACGGGAAGACAGTGGATCTCAAGTAAAGGCAATGGGCTCTCGCCCCAATCCAGATCCACAGTGGTCCGTCTTCTACATAGCCTGTGCAGGCCCATCCCTGGGAGCCTGGACTTCTCTGGCCCAAGGCTCAGCCTGTAGCTCTTTCTCGAGAAAGCAGTCCCAGCACCTCTTGTCATCATTCTTCACAGGCGCCAGTTCCACAGTCGACATCGGGCAGAGCGACGCCTAGAACAAAACTTCCTGGGGAGGATGCTGCCTTCAGACTTCTCCCTTTCTTGGAGGCTGATGTACCTCGACTGAACAACAGGGATAAGCCAAAAAGTAGTCAGTGTCCTTGCGCTAACAAAATCACACAAGAGCCCAAAGCCGGATGCCTTTCCTGCTCTCAGTCCCACCTGTTCAACAGCTCAAAATCTTCCCAAAGCAGACAAATCAGCCTACCAGATAAAGCATGAAGCCACACACCAGCCAACAGCATTGACGCCACACCAACCAAAGGCACAGGCAGAACCAAGCAAGAAACTCACCGGCAACCTTTGCACCAAGTTTGAGCGAGAAGCACGGAGCTAGCACAGGGCTACAGCAACCACCACTGCCAAACACGGACGAAACTGTCAATGACACTGCATTTTTACATGTGTCCTGATGAGACGCTTCTGCCTTTCACTCCTACACTGCATTCTTTAGTACTGGAATAGGTGCCTGGTTAATCTTCTACTTAACAGTTTACTAGCTTATTCAGCTATCCAAAACAGAGGGAGTGAGAGAGTGTCCTGGGCTCAGCTGCGATAGACTTAATTCTCACAGGACAGAGAGAAAGAGGGAAATGCAGATGAACTAAACTACAAAATAGTATCATTGACTACAAAGCAAAAGACCCAGAGACCAGCTGTTGCTTTTACAGGGACAAAAGCAGATGCAGGAAGAAGTACATGGAAGTGTTTGCAGGTGAAAACCTAGCACAGGACTAAAGATTCATGATCTTACCCAGTGTTGCTAGAAGGCAAAGGATGCTATGAGAGCTACTCTGACGTGTGACAAGACATTTAATAAATTCAAGCTGCTCTTTCCATCCAGCTTAAAAACGTTAACTTACATCCCTCTCTTGTTTCTGAACATCCAGATACCAAACTATCACCACAAGCCTCATTCACCAGACATTTTCTGACAAACTGCTTTGTGACAAAAAGCAACAAGACGATTCAACAGGAGCACAGGCTGTGCGAATTCAGTGCTTGCCAGCAACCTCCTACAGAGCAGAAACTAAGGTGATCCCAAGGAAAGTTAGAGACCCTGCGAAGTGATGCAAGTGCCACAGCAACTCCACCGGCAGAAAACCTCTTCAGTTTCAGTTGGACTTGGGAAGGGATTTCCTAAAGCCTCTTTCACATAAACCACCGGAACAGTAAAAAAAAAAAAACAGCCAGAAGAAACATACACAAACCAAAGGCCCCTATCCAAACCCTGAAAAGGCAAACAAGGTAAAAAAGGAATCTCAAAAAAAAAAAAAAAAAAAGACCACCCAGGACACAAGACAAGGCAAAAATAACATAACTCCAAGAACCCAGCGCCAACAAACCCACAGCCACTCCGTAACAGTAACATGCTTTAATCCTAACCTGCCTAAACTCTGACATCCTGTAATCCTGCCATCCCATAGCCCTAGCACACTGCAATGCTAGCATACCATAACCCGAGCTCATTGTAGCCCTAAGATATCACAAATGGAACACAAACTCCCTGGACATCTCCGCCAGAGCCTGCAGGTGGCCCCAGATCTCAGACAGCACAACTTTGAAGTGGGAGTGGGACAGAGCCACCAGGACATCACCAGCATCCATCTTCACATCATCTGTCACACTCTGAAAAAGTGCCTGGCTTAAATGCTCCATGGGAGAAAGGCACTCGGAGGCGCTGAACCAGCCAACCATGGCCACGGGGCTTCAGCTCATCATTTTTGTGTCAGAGCCAGCAGGCAGATGACCCCGTCCTCCCTGCGAGACCCCTCAGGGCAGCCGTACCCAGCTCCAGGGGGCTAGATACGGCCTTGGCTCTAGGGGGAGATGCTGCCTGGGACCACAATCTCTCACGGGGGCACTGGGAAACCCTCCTCAGACCTGGATGCCTGAGAAACATCTCTGCACTGCTCCGTATCTCACAAAACCAGGGGCAGAAGGAGGCTCTTTGCTGGCCTCCGAGAGAACCAGCTCACCTGGGCTCCTCTGTGGCCAACAGGTGCCTTTGCTGTCAGGCGGCTCTCAGCGTTGCTCTGCAATCGGCTCTCACCTCCCTGAACAACGCTCTCCAGCGCACGGTACATCTCCACTGCATCTCCCTGGGGACAAAGATCAAAAGGGAGGGATGGGGTTTGCTTTGCCCCCATTCCCACGCTGCCACAAGAGAAACCTGCCACCCCCTAAATCAGCTCTGGCATGTGGACACCAGGCATGAGCTGCAGACGTGGACGGCAGTAGGGCTGTGGGGAGCAGACAGGCTGTTCTGGGGTGCCCGCAGCACTGGCAGAAAGCAGAACTGGAGAGAACAGGGGGAAGCCCAGGGCAGCCAGCAGCTGGCGGTGGGGCCCGGCAGGATGCAGCGCCTGCGGAAATGCCCGGCTCCTTGAGCCTCAGCCCCAGGGCTGCAGCACAGGGCTGGCACTGCCTGCAGCTTCGCTGGGAAAAATCAGGCAGGGGTGACCCTGAAAACCCACACAGGTACCCAGGCCCAGGATTTGACAACCTGTTCCTTTGCCCATCGCCACCACGGGATCCAGAAAGCAGTGCCACTGGCCCCGGCATGGTCCTGAGCCATCTCCCAATGGGCGAACCTTTAACCCAGCCTAAAAAGAGGAAAAATTGACCAGAATTCAGCTGTGCTCAAGTTTTTGCAGGCAGCATGGTTTTTTGAGCTACCTGGTGCTGCTGTGCCTGGGGAACACTCCAGAAACAGGGCGGCTGCCTGTACCTGCAGGCAGGCGATGGAGCGTGTGCAGCAGGAGCGAGTGGTGGTTGGTGCGGCTGTTGAATGGGTTCAGGCTTTATAAGTGTGACCAGACTGGTACGCCTGGTTCCTTTTTCCTTGCAGTTTGTATTTAGAGCTTAAATAGTATTCTTTTTAAAAGCAAGAACATCAAGCAAAAAAACCCAACCCAAAACCAGATGGGTGAATTTCCCCCCACACACCCCCAGCTGTCCTTTTTTGCCCTTAGTCCTGGCCACTATGCAAGGCAATGCTCATCACCAATATTAGGGCACAGGACTGGGCCCAGGGCAGGGCTTTGGCAGGCAGCGCATTCCTCGAGGCTCCCAGTGATGCAGTTCCTGAGCAGTGCTCAACAAACGGGGGCAGTTGCCCAGAATTGCCATTTTTTGGTCTCTCCCCATCGCGCTCTGTCTGGCTCCCTGCCCCCACTTTTTATTTCCTCCCTTTCTCCACTATTTGCTTCTTTTTCTTTCTTTCTCTGTCTCACTCCCTGCCTGTATTTCCTCATTCCTCCCTCTCCTGCAGTCTGTCTCCTCATTCCTGCCTGTATCCCCTGCTCAGCTGGCCGGGCCTTCTCTCTTCTCTCTGGGCCTCCGTCCTGCTCCCCATCCCCTTCTGCTCCTCCGCCGTCTCCATCCTGGAGGCCACCCCTGTTCTGTCCTTCTGCCCCTCCTTGCCCTGATCCGCATCCCTCTGTTTCTCAGTCTCTCTGGGCTGTTTCCCGTCCTTCCCTTGCTCTGTGTGCCCGCCTCTCCCTTTCTTTCCCTCTTCCCTGCCTTTCTGCTCTCACCCTTCCCCTCCGCCCCTCTCTCCTGCTCCCTGTCCCACCTCTGTCCGCCGCTCTGTCCCCCCTTCTCCTTCTCTTTCTCTCTTCCTCTTTCTCCTCCTCCTTTTCCTCATCGTCGTCTTCGTCCTCCCCGGGGCAGGCAGCCAAGGGGCGTGCGGGGGGCGGGGCCGTGCCGGGGATGGGGTCCCTGCAGGATCAGGCAGCAGGAAAAAGCACCCCGGGGCATGCTGGGAGCTGTAGGCCTGGGGCACGGGGCTGCCGGGGGACCCTGCTGGTTCCCGGGGCATGCTGGGAGCTGTAGGCCTGGGGCACGGGGCTGCCGGGCGGCCATGTTGGTCTCCGCAGTCTCTGCTCCAGCTGCGGCCTGGCTGAGGTGAGGGCTGGGGCTGCCCGTGAGGCGAGCGAGGCCCTTGGGCGGGCGTGGGGGTGTCTCCTGCCTGCTGGCTGCCCGGAGGGGGCTCCAAGGTGGAGCCGGGTCCGGCTGAGGGAAGGAGAGAAGGGACAGGGTGAGGGGGGGTCGCAGTCCTGGGTTTGCGGATTTCACACAGACGGCCTGTTCAGAAAACACAGCTTCTGTGTGGGTCAGCAGTCCCTGCAGAGCTTTATTATGTGTAGCTGTTTTTATAAATACACAGCGGGCTCACACGGTGCTGTGCTTCTTGTAAACTGAATCGCTTTTATCCCGGCTACAGTCTGGAGGGAGGGAGTGCCAGCTGGTAGATTAAGATGGAGATGAAAGCAAGCGATACGCTTGCGGTGGTGATCCTGCCACAAGGCGTGCTGCTTCTCGATCAGGGAAGACACTGCAGTGACTCTGTAAGAGGACAAGGTTGTCAGTGCTATTTTTCTCTATGTGACACCCAAGGGATTTTTTCCCTCTGCGTGTGTGATGGGTTGACCCTGGCTCAACACCAGGTGCCCACCAAAGCCGTTCTATCACTCCCCCATCCTCAGCTGGATAGGGGAGAGAAAATATAACAAAAGGCTCGCGGGTCGAGATAAGGACAGGAGAGATCATTCACTATTACCGTCACAGGCAAAACAGACTCAATTTGCAAAATTAACTCAATTTATTACAAATCAACCAGAGCAAGGTAATGAGAAGTAATATGAAATCTCAGAACACCTTCCCACCACCCCTCCGTTCTTCCCGGGCACAACTACCCTCCCGGATTTCACCACCAAGCCCCCCCAGCGGCACAGGGGGACAGGGATGGGGTTTATGGTCATCACACGTTATTTTCTGCCGCTTCACCTCCTCAGGACGAGGGCTGATCACACTCTTCCCCTGCTCCAGCGTGGGGTCCCACCCACGGGAGACAGTCCTACACGAACTCCTCCAACGTGGGCCATTCCCACGGGCTGCAGTTCTTCACGAACTGCTCCAGCGTGGGTCCATTCCACGGTGTGCAGTCCTTCAGGAGCACACTGCTCCAGCGCGGGTCCCCCACGGGGTCACAAGTCCTGCCAGAACACCTGCTCCGTGGGCTCCTCTCTCCACAGATCCGCAGGTCCTGCCAGGAGCCTGCTCCAGCGCGGGGTTCCCACGGAGTCACAGCCTCCTTCGGGAACCCACCTGCTCCGGCGTGGGGTCCTCCACGGGCTACAGGTGGAGATCTGCTCCACCGTGGACCTCCCTGGACTGCAGGGGGACAGCCTGCCTCACCAGGGTCTTCACCACGTGCTGCAGGGGAATCTTCGCTCCGGCGCCTGGAGCATCTCCTCCCCCTCCTTCTTCACTGACCTTGGTGTCCGCAGGCTTGTTTCTCTTACATGTTCTCACTCCTCACTCCGGCGGCAGTTTCTCTCCGTCCCAACTTTTTTCCTTCTTAAAAATGTTATCACAGAGGCGTTACCACTATCACTGATTGGCTCGGCCTTGGCAAGCGGCAGGTCCGTCTCAGAGCCGGCTAATATAGGCTCGCTCTCTCTCAAACACAGGGGAAGCTTCCAGCAGTTTCTTACAGAAGCCACCCCTGTAATCCCCCCCCCCCCGCCGCTACCAAAACCTTGCCAAACAAAACCAATACAGCGTGTGTTTCTGTGCAGGCATGTGCATGAAACATAGGTGTTTCTCTGTGCTGTAACGGGGACTGACGACAGCTGGGTGGGTGGCAGGGTGTGCAACCGCAGCAGAAACTTCCTGCAGCTGCCCTGCCATGTGCTTCAGGATAAAACAGCTCTTCTGGTTGTTTGCTGTCGTTGAGAGCTACTGAGGGCATGGGAAGGTGTTGGGTTCTTCCTCCCTGCAGTCAGCGCTGGTCCTTGCTGGGTAGCCTCCCACAGCAGCCAGTGCTGTGCTCCCCTCTCAGTTGTTAGGCAAACACCCGCAGCAGGAAAGCGTGGCATGTTCCTCTGATTCATGCATTCTCCACCTTGCACAGCAACACGCTTGAAATGTGCTCTTTTAATTGCTGCTAACATTCAAAAATCTTGTCTTGTTCTGGTCAGCAAGGTATGTGGAAAACATCACGGTTGCATTTTGAGAATAAAATAGGTTCCTGTCCTTCCCCCTGCCCCCGAAACCGTGTGGGATCCAGGCCTTCTCCCCCAACCCCCCTATGTGTAGCCTGGCTTTGTTCATTTTGCTGCCTCATACCAAGAATATAGCAAACAACTGAGATGTGTGCCGTGTGCTGCAGGCCAAAGAGCATTTTAAATGTCCCCAGTTTCTTTCATGCAGTTGTGCAGCATGGTACATTTTGGAAGGCACACTGGGATGATGTATCAGAAGTTGCTGAAAATGAGGTGATACTGGTAGTGGTTTGTTTTCAGTGCCTGGTTTGGGAAAGAATGTCCTCAAATAGTCTAAGGTACAGATCTATTAGAGGAAAAGGAGTGCAAGGTAAGGAGCATCATGCTGCATTTATTGCTAAGTGTCTGCTTTCCTTTCATTCAAACTAGAAAGTAAGCAAAGATTGGACCTGCAAAAGAATTTGTTTCCCAGAGTGAGCATTCAAGCACTGGGGAGCAGTTTGCAGGATCAGAACTTCAGCCTGCTCTGGGTGATAAACCCTCAGGAGAGGAAAGAGAAACCCCACTTTTTGAAATGCAGCTCTACGTACCTTAATAGTTCTTCTTGTTAGATTGTGTTGGCGGTCAGACTCTAAGCACGTGACTAAACTGTTAAAAAAATCAAGATATTTAAGGATTATTTGCTGTATTCAATGCTCTTACAAGCAGTGCACTCTATTGCCCTGTGGATAGTATAACGTCATGACTGGCAATTTTCCGTTTTTAGTACAAGGATGCATGTATGAAGGCAAATTGAGGGTACAGCTGGTGCCGCACAGCAAACCAACCTGCGAAAACCCAGGCATCCACTGTTACAAACAGGAAGAAGCTATGGGCCTTTGCTTCGGACTCTGCAAAGGCTTTACCAAGCCCGAGGAAAGTGACAAGAAGTGACGAAATGCCACGGCGTAACTTTGGGGTGGCAGGTGAGATTTCCATCCATTTTCCTCAAACGTAGCAGCCTCGTTTTGTTTGCAGATGTGGTGTTGAAATCAAACTGCAAGACCGGTTTCCTTTACTGCACCTGGTACTGTAGTGCAAATACCTTTCATGTCCCAAATTGAGTTGCCAAGACTCTAGTTAAACCTCTGCATAACAGCCTCAGATCTTCCTAAGTGCATGATTGCTTTCAAGAGTCGAGTCCAGACGTGTGACATATCATAAGCCATACCCGGTTTGGGGTCCAGATTTGATTGATGTTTAGTTCAGGCTTATCTGCTGTTAGAGATTTTCATTTTCTAGTCAGGAAGGGAAATGCTGATTGTGTGCATTCTTTTTGTCTTTCATAGAGTGTTGTACTATGTTTAGTAATTTGCTGTTGACAGAAATAATTTATGGTTGTCTATGAAGTTGGAGGTGCTAACGTTCTTGTGCATGAATGTATCAGTGGAGCTAACTTCCTGTATTTAAATCAAGAGAAGCGTAATGATAGCTTGGAGGGGTGGGGTTTCACCATTTTAAACATAAAAAAAAATAATTAAAAAAAAAACCATGAAGAAATGGATTGCCTGAGCTGGGAAAAGGCAGATAATCTCAAACTGATATCCGCAAATGGCAGAACTGTAGCAATCATGGAAGTAGAAACATTAATGTTAAATACTGGCAGCTTAAGAGCTTAACAGTCAAGGTAGAAACTAATTTTTACCCCAGCACCCTTTTTTCCCTTTTTTTTCCCTTTCCCCCCCCCCCTTTTTTTTCTTTTGCATTTTGATGTTTCTGATTTTATGAATACTGCTTTCAGTATTTGAAACTTTGTCATAGCCTATCTAGGTTATGACAAGTGTGTGGCAGATAGGACTTTCCTGCTTAGAGAGATCGTGAGCTGGAGAGTGGGAAATGGTTTTATGGAACAAGTATAAAAGGAGAAGAAGGAATAAAAAGGCTTGTATGCCTTTTTGCCAGTTGAGTGGTATGAAAATTCCTGTAATGAAATTTCTTCTGGCTATGAAGGAACTGTGAATTGGGATCAAAAGAATGTGTTTCCTGCTACGTCGTTCTGATATACGGGAGACCAGTTCTAAAAATCTCAAGCCCCTTCATCCCGTTCTGGTTTTGCTCTCAGAGGAGTCACTTTTATGCTCCTTCAGGTTTATTGACTTAACGGAGAGAACAAGGAGTAGGTGTTGGTCTACCTGGCTGCTGTCCCCCACTGGTCCTGCCGGGATATCCAACTGTAGAGCTTCTGAGTACAGAGAGATCTTGAATCAACACCTATCAGAGCAGAGGACAGAGAACTTAAAGAGTTAATGAGAAACTGATCTAATCCGTTGTTTTATCTATGGAGCCATTAATTTCTGAAGAAGGCTCTCTTTTGTGCTACATGTGATTTTGAAAATTTATTTATTTGTTTGTTTGTTTGTTTTCTGCTGGCTGAGTCAGTGAGCATAGTAATTCACAGGGGTCTCACTCCAGTCCTCGTGCAAGCGAAGGCTGCTTGTTTCATGAGTATAACGATAACCTATAAAATAACGACAGCCTCTGACAGAGATGTTAGCAGCAGCATCTAAACCATGGCGAGTCTGCCATGCCAAGTGGATTACTGTTTTGTCAGCTATATTCCAATTTGTGGTAAATCTGTGTTGTTGTATTTCTCTCCCCTCAACTTCATGTGAGAGCTCGATTCAGCTCTGACTCGTCTAGCCAGTGCAGCGTCTTTCAAAAGCCAGGCTGCATGCTAACTGGTGAACTCAAATGTAGGTGAGCACCTGTAGAAATGCCACTGACTGTCCCACATCTTCAAGGCTGATAGCTTGCTTTGGACAAGGATTATAAGATTCCAGAACAATTCCAGGAAATCTGTTTACTTGTTGGTAGCTGTTAATCCTGTCTTGATTGCTTTTTACATACTAGATTTCATTTTGGAAAATGTAATATAGAGCCAGTAAGATCTTTCTTTTTCTGAAGTCCCCAACAGGCCATACCTCTCCTTTATTTTTGGCATCCCGACAGTAAACCACCGCACGTTTTAGGTTTTGCATATTGACCTACCATTGTGTCAAGCATGTGAGGTGTGGCACCAGTGTTGGGCTTCTGACCTGCAGACCCACTAGTGGTGTCCTTGCTCATCCAGCTGGGAAGTTGTAATGGAGCGTGTTTTTCTCACGACACGGCTCACCTGCAAAGACAACTGCTATTTGCAGGGGAACGTGACCATTGCAGTGCCTACCGTCACAGCTACAGAGCTAAGTGGGCAACAGCCTTCCTATACAGATGTGCAAGATGCCCGATACTTCCACATTTCTGAACTGGGAGAAAACCAGCTGGGCCAAAAAGCTTTTTAGTGAAGTGAAGGGTGGAAAAAAGGCACTTCCCAGCCTAGCCAATATCCTGATAGAGATGCAATTTTTGTTTTTAGAAAGAAGCTTCATTCTGCACCCAGGTGAAAGGTAGTTGAAACTGGTACCTGCTGGCCTTCTTTCTGCTTAGTTCTTCCTCAGTTCTTTCTTTCCTCTGATTGAAAAATTGCAAGGATGAACAAGCCAGCCTGCTGAGTTTCTAACCGGACCAATACTAACAAAGAATGTCATTCCCAAATAGTAAGATAGTTATAAGCTTCATCAATGGTAAAAGCTGTTGACAAAGTCATGAATCATCTCCCATTCTGCAAGTCCCACTCTTGACTATTTTCTCACTACTGTTGGTTTAACTGTAAACTGCTTCAGAACAGCACTTAAAATTTGTAACTTTTCATACCAGTAAGTTCTTGGTGCCGTGAGTGAAATGTTGTGCTGAGAAGGCACTATAGGCATATGGAAATGTTTGTGTCTCTACATTTTGTCTTCCCTTAGATGGAGTTATCTTGTAATTCGAAGCCATAGTGGAAGGATTTTTTGTTGTATTATGATCAGACATCTAAGTGCCAGCCCTCTGCTACAGCTGCAGAATAAGTAGTGGCGTTGCTTCAGCACCAGTTTAAACTTTCACTTTCCACTTAGCTGTCATTTTTTTTCCTTCCTTTTCATTTTTATATTTAAATAAACAGTTTAAGTGTTTGCTTGCTTGGGGAGAAAAGAGTGCTACCCTTGTCCTGTTGTGATAAACTACGCAGCTGAAGGGCAGCAAGCTGAGACCCCCAAGAAGATATGTAGAAGAGGGGGAAGAAGGGGGCCTACAAGAAAGCCGGAGAGGGACTTTTGACAAGGGCGTGTAGTGATAGGACAAGGGGTAATAGCTTTAAACTGGAAGAGGGTAGGTTTAGGTTAGAGGTAAGGAAGAAATTCTTCCCTCCAAGGGTGGTGAGGCACCGGGGCAGGTTGCGCCGAGAAGTTGTGGATGCCGCCTCCCTGGAAGCATTCGAGGCCAGGTTGGATGGGGCTTTGCTCAACCTGGTCTAGTGGAAGGTGTCCCTGTCCATGGCAGGGGGGTTGGACCTAGATGCCCTTTAAGGTCTCTTCCAACCCAACCCATTCCATGATCCCATGATGCCATGATTCTCTTCTATGTTCCTCAGCTGGCCAAAACTGAGGAGGGGGAAGAAGAACTACAGGTAGCTTAAAGGGAAGCACAGGAGAGCGAGCAGCTGGGAGCCAACAGCATGATGTGGGCATAAGAAGGTGCTACACTGCAGTGTGTCAGGCCAAGTCTTTTCAGGACCTGTAGAGAAGAGTTAATGCCATTGAACAGAGCACAGCTCATCTGACGTGGCTGCCCTGCTGGTCCTTCATGTACAAGAAAGATGACCTCCCCCTGGAATAACTGCAGGGATTGCTGGGACATGGGCGATGGACATGCGTGATGACATCAGGAGTTCTTGATTTGCTTAGGCTAGAAAAAACAAGTGGAAGAAGAGTGGGGTGACTCCTGTAAATGCAGGAGAGGGAAATACCATTTAGGCAGAACAGTTTTTAAGCTTAAAGCTGTGGGCAGCAGAAAACATGTGTAGCACCTGTTCCTGAGTAAAATTAAGCTGGAAGAAAACTGGAAGAAAACTCTACATGCTTAGAAGATTTGTGTTCTGCAACAGCCTTCCGATGGAAGGAAAGCAAGCAGAAAGCAACCAGTCAACCCCTTATGGCTTAATAGGGAGTTCAGTAAGTTTATGATGGGCCTGGAGACCTCTTCCAATCCCTCCTTCTTCCAAATCAACTGCCTCTTCAGGCATTGTCTTTCAAGGTATGTGTTGCCTTTTCACATTTTAATTGCCCTGATGTCCTCTTGTTTGAAGGACTGAACTGTTGCTGATCAAGCCTTTTGGTGGCAAAAAGGGCTCTGCTGACAGGATCGCTGCTCTTGTGAATTGTGCTTAGGTACTTGCTGATCCTTCCCATTTTCTGTCTCCATTTCTTCAGTCACTTCTTGTTGCTAGATACTACACTTGTGATAGTACCTTGTCTCTTTGTAGATGCTTAATACCTTTTGTTCCCCTTTTTATTTAAAAGTAAGAAGTTTAAAAACAAAAAAACAACCACAACCCCCCCCCTCCCAACTTCTACATATTCATCACAGTAACGGAAAAATTTATTCCGGTTGAACATTGGGTTTGAAGCCAGGTGCTCTTTAGGCTGTATTCTTAAGATAATGAGCCACTCTTCTATCCCTGAGATAGCCGATGAGCTTGGTTTATTCCCCTTGCTTTCCTCTGCTTCTGTTTACTGGTGGTTTCAGATCGTATTGAAAAAACCTACGCTGTGTGTGTTAGCGTGAGATGCAGTCTGAGGGAGAAGTTTTGGCGGCATCTGTGGTATTGAATTAAACAGCACCAGCGAGTGTTCCCGTGAACTGGACCTTGATCATCTGTAGTGCTAAATTGTTTGGAGGTTTACAGGTACAGGTTTGGCCCCTGTCAGCTGAAAAGCTCAACAACTTCCTTGGCACCGCTCACGAGTAGGAGTGGGCCAGGGGATTTCCCAGTGGGCACTTTGGATGCAGCTATTCTGCCTCCAAATTTTGCATAACAAAATGCAACCAAATGGCCAAGGGCAATTGTGCCAGTTGGCCTCCATTCCAGGGAATAGTCCCAGGCACATGTAGTTGTTTGTTGTAGAGAGAGGTTTTGTGTAGTTCAGTGAAAGGAAATTGGAAAACGTGAGTGCATGCTTAGTGAGCCCTGGGGAAAGTTACTTACCTTTGGTGTCTCATCATTGCTGAAGTTGGTGTCTCAGCAATACAGCAAGAGTAACGCTGCCCTGTTGTCCCGCTGTGGCTGTTGAGCGAGACATTTGGGCCACAGACTGTCTCCCTCTCTCTAGATGACACGCTGTTAAATTGCGTCCCTGCATTGCTTCCAAGGCACTCCTCCAAAACCAGACAATTAGTCTTCATGATGATGAAGAGCAACCACTGTTCTGAGTGGAAAAGGCACTCCGTGAGTACTGCAGTGCCAGTGTTCATTGCTTTCACTTCTTGTTGTCGTTTTCCGAGCTGCTGAGGTGCAGGAAGGCTAGATGCAAGAAGCTGTCAGCATCAAATACTTGGAGAAAAGACATTTCTATCTCCCTTTTACTTTCCTCAATTATATTTTGTATTGGCAGGACAAGAAGTAGGCAGGCAGCTTGCCTGCCCAGTGCCTGCACGCTTCTGGCGCGGAGGAACAAGCGCTTCATGCTTCAGAGCTGTCAGGCTGGCCCTTTTCACCACTAAATGCAGCTCTAAATTAAAGCTACGTGAAAATGGAAATTTTGCTTCAGAGCTTGATCATGCCATTTTGTTCCATCCTTTTACTTGTTCAGTGGCTAGGGAAAGGAACCACTCCCTTGGTAGAAGCATCCATGCAGTTAGAGACATAGGTGATATTAGAGCATCTTTGTGTATATTTATGCATGAGATGATTACGGTTGCTGTTTTAAAGGTATCCATCTCTGTAGTACCTCAAGCCTTTGGCAGTAAAATTGTAAAGCCATGCAACGGGGTGAGAAGCAGACAAATCCAATTCAATCCTTCAGACAGCTTTGAAAGCCTCTCCCAGAGGGTACAGAAATGGTTATTTGTGATTCTCTTGAATTGCCTTTTATGGCAGCTTGCTTAGAGTGTTTGTGACAAGTAGTCTTCTGGGGGTTTAACGCTGCAAATGGTAGGTTCTTTAAAGAAGCAAATGAATCAACTGAAGACTTGGTTTTACTCTTTTAAACAGATCTGACAGAAAATGGGAGGCCTGAGTATGCTGCTTTTAGCAGGGGAACATGCCCTGACTGCACAAGAGGTAAGGAACTCTCTTCTCTCCCTTACCACGAGACCTCAGTTTAAAGAGAGCTCTGAGGAGGAATATTTGACCAATGGGAAATGCAATTTAAGGTGCATACCTCAGGTGGGAATGTAAGTGTGAGCCCTGTGATAGGAGTCTTGTATCCCAACCATGAACGTAGAGGTTGGGCCCAGGTTTTATATCAGTTCAGTATTAACTCTGCTGAGTGAGTATTTGATCAGAGCAGGCAAGTGTGCCCCCTGAGAGGACGTTGTCACAGGTGGAAGGCTTGAAATGCAGTGACTGTGTTAACAGAGAGGTGGTTTGCAAACTCTTTTGGGCAAGGATTTCATCTGCTTGTGTAAAGCCTCACACAACCGTGGCCTTGGCACCAACAGCAAAATAGATACCTGATACTTTCCCTACAGTCAGTGTCATTACGTGTGCATTCTGAAGCCATGCAAGTGCTAACAAGCAATCAAAGTGTTGGCAGGATGTTCCCATTCCCTAAGTCTTTAGGTCTAAAAAAAAAAGTTTGTAGTTCAGTTGCCATCACAAACAATTTGGTTTTACAAAGGATTCTAGTAAATAAAAGTGTTCCTGCATGTCTCCAGTAGTGCAGAGACCTCTGGTCTTTCTTTAGACAGGTTAATATTTATGATCTATTTTTTGGGCCGACTTGGAAAATTGTTCAAAAGGTGGTTAGTATGTTGGGTAAAATAGGTAGTCGCTGCTGTAAATCTCTAGCCTGGAAAGAAGAGCTGTGGAAGCGAGGATGTGTTTGGTTGTTTTTTTTTCTTCTTTTTTCTTTTTTTGTTGTTATTGGGAGGAGAAGCAATAGTTAAGTCTCTTGGTCTTACTGGATGTGTGTTTGGCAGGTGCGAACAGATGGTGACGACTGCTTTGTTGAGAAGAAACAAGAGTACCTCTTGGATTTACTTAGCTAAAGTCTCATCTGTTATTAAACAAAGAAAATTTTTCTGGAGAATGGAAGCAATAAAATTGCTTGTTTAACCACCTTAAAACCAAAATGAAGCCAAAACCCCTAAACTGTTCCCTTTCATCTGCTTTTCTGAGGTTTTTCCCTAAGTGATTTAATCAAAAAAGTAATCGGATGCAGCATGCAGCAAGGTAGAACTTTCCTTGCTAATCCAACAGGTTATTAGTATTTAAGAAAAATGCATGCCTGAGCATGGTTTTGCTGGGTTCTCTCCTACTCTCTCAGAGCAGGCTTACGGGCAACCCCTTCTATTTATTTCTGTGCTGAATAGAAGGTTTGAATCCAAACCTTTTGGTCCGAATGCCTTGAAGTTGGGAGTGTGAGAGCTCGTCAGTAGCTTCTCTTCCAACCTGCCCTTAGGTGAAGCTGTACTCTTCCCGGGTAAAGCCATTACGTAAAATAGATGGACATTTTTGATGTTTGCCTATATGCTGAAATTATTCGATGTCTGTGTTGAAGTGAAATGCCTGTTCTCGGGGGGTGGCGGGAAGTGGCAAAGTACCATGGCACATGCTTCTTAGGCAAACTAGAATGTAAGACAGTAGATAAAATGCTGACCTGCATTGTAAAGAAGGTAGTAACTTGATTGTAATGATCTCCAAGTTAAACCTCTATGTAAGAAGGGGCTCTTTGTGGTTACGCTCCTGCAGGTTCTGATGATTCGGGCTGGACCTAGCAGATGGTGTTAAGCCAGGGAATGAGATCTGTAATTTCCCTGAGAGCTGATTGATCAGCCGTCTTCTTACTTTGGACATTTGGCCAGCAACTTTGGCAGAATGAATCCGAAGTTTGTATCTCTCGCAGTTTGGTTTTTTGACTGTGAAGAGATTTTTTTTTTTAAAATTTTTTTTTTAAGTGAAATGTTGGCTGCCTCTCTTTCTGTTAGGACTGCATGGATCTTGCTTGAATTTTGTTAGGAGCTGCCATTCTCTTGTCAAACTGAATTCTTTACTCCTTCCTCGCATTTTGCATGAGGAGGCAAGATGTGCCTGCATGTTCTCAGGTTACACTTCAATGTGAGGGTGTTTTTCTGCCTCTTTTCTGCCCTTCATATTGCACTGAAACAATCATTAAGAGCTGAGAATGCATTACGGTAGAAAAAGTTGAGGCCCTCTTCCTGCAAAGCGCCGTTGTCGCGTCCCAAAGTTGGAGCGACTCAGGTTCGTGGATTTCCTTTGTCAGAATTAAGGTGAAACGACACCAGGGGAGTTCAAACAACAATCAACATTTATTCAACCTAGCTAACCTGCCCAAGTACACGTGAACTTATCAATATGAACCTTGCAACATGTCATTAAGCCGCTGTTTGAGAAGAGAAGGAAGGTGTAGAAAAAGAAATGGAAAGAGGAACAGGAAATATATCAGAAGGAGAGCCCTCCCGTTGAGTCACGAGGTTCAGAGCAGACCCCCTTGCTTTCTGGACTGCTTCTCAACGAGGAGCCCAGGGGCGGCTATATCCACTCCTAGTCTCAGACTTGGTCAACGGTTTATGTTTCAAAGGATGAGGTGTAGGGACTGTGGAAAAGAGAGAAGGAAAAGAGGGAGAGAGAGAAGGAGAAAGAAAGAAAGAAAAAGAAAGAAAGAGAGAAGAGAGGGGTTTCACCAGTCCTGGGTCCAGTGTTGGTCCAGCCAGCGTAGAGATCCAGTTCCGGAGGGCGCGCACTGGGAACTCATTCTCCCTTCTTTTATAGTGTGTTAGTCGATGGTCTCGACATGCGCAGTCCCATTCCTGGGGTTTACTGGAATCGGTCGGTGATCTTGGGGGGCAGGGGGGGGTTCATTGCGGAGTTGCCTCTCTGTTTCTGCTGGCATGACCACTTAAGATAGAAGCACAATCCCATCTTCCGTGGGGCCTCCTCCTCCAGGCACGTATGCTGTGCTTCTTCTCCTGGTCACTTAAGATAAGGAATTGTGGCTTTGGAGAAGTGCGGTCCCACCCTCCATGGGGCCCTCTCCTCTGTCCACATTGTCCTGTTCACAAAACTCCAGCATTTTTCTCCACCAAAGTTCTTTAAGGAATGTTTGAGACATTGACTATAATTTGTCAGACCGTCACAGCCGTGTACAAGATCACCTAAGTCCAGTGGGGTCCTGAGTAGGTTCCCTGAACTATCTCAAAGCAAAACTAGGATTTTGAATTATTCTAGTTCAAAATTAAAATTCTTATTAATGCATGTTGAAGTATTATTTACCATGTTTTAAATAGCTTGCGGTAAAATGGATGTTCTGGATTTGGGGATTTTTCGTAATGAATCTTCTTGACAATTGAAAAGGAAGCCGTTCAAATAATCGTGTTCCAAAGCAACATATTAACTGTAAAGGGAGAGGCTAAACGGATAATTTGCATCTGGAAGATCGTGGTCATAAGCATGACTTCTGTGATGCAGCAGATGCCACAGAAACACTGCTGGTCTTGTCCCTAATCTTCTGGCTTTTCAGGGCTTCCAGGTCACATACTACCGTGTAATGCCATGCCAAGGTATATCACATATGAGAAACAGTGATTAATTCTTGCGTTGGTGAACTGTTACTGCTGCACTTGGAAGCAGGTCAGAAAACTTTGGCTGCAGAAGCAGTTCCCTGAAGTGCGGTGGTAGTTAGTTACTCGGCGCTGGTGCTGGCACCGGCACACCAGCATCTCTTTAGGAGGCTAGATTTGATCTCCAGACGTAAGGTCTTATTTCTTTTTTCTGCCTAAAGAAAGTAAAACAAGCAGTGCCTGTGAGGACAAATGGTCCTTCTTCTCTATCTAACCAAATGGGAAATATTGCCCAGGCTTTCTGGGAGAATTGTGTTTAGCCTTGACCAGCACAGTTCCTGATTTAAGCAGCAGGTAGGTCTTGCTCACTTAGTCACATAAAACACACATAAAACACAGGGCGTGATAGAGCATTAGCTGTGGACAGTAATACTGTAGAGGAGAACCCATGAGGATCTAAGTCATGCAAGGAAGGAATTCTGTATTTGCTTGTATCCTGCTGACTCCTGAATGCCTGTAAAATGTTTCTTGGATGGGGGGGAGCTGGGGGTGACCACTGGGCTGAGGCCTGGATGCTGGGGGGAGGACAACTAGGCACCAGGGGTGTCTGAGGTGGATTGGGGCAGGAGGCTATCTGGGGCTGAGGTAAGTGGGGGGGGTGTCTTCCCTTCACGAGGTAAATTAGAGGGTGTCTGTGATAACAAGGAGGGGGGGTGTCCCCTGAACCTTCTGGGGTAGATGGGGGAGAGGCTGAGCCCCCTGGTATGGACTGGGGGGGGTCATCTGGGGTGTCTGTGCTGGGGTAAATGGGGGGATGGTTAAATGGGGGGGCTCTGGGCTGAGGTAATGGGGGGGGTCCAGGCTGAGGCAATGGGGTGCTGCCTTAACTGGGGTGGTGTCCTGGCTGCAGTTATGGGGGTGCAGACAGGGTCCCCCCACTCTGGGGAGCAGCTCTTGTGCTTTTGGGGGGGGACTGGGATACACCTGTGTGTGTGTGTCACATCTGAGGATACCCCCGCCCGGGGTGGCCCTTGAGCACTTAGGCCCCCTAAATCGTCTTTTTCCCACCAAATTGGGGGGGGGGGGGGGGGGGGACTCTCAACACACCTGGGTCTTAAAGGACCAGCACAGCTGGGGCATAGGCAGCCGTGTTGTGTGAGACACCCCTCCCCGTGCCTTAGTTTCCCCTCTTGGGGGTTGACCCCCCAAATCTGGAGGGGGAGCACTTCATGTGGAGGGAGGGGAACAGCCAATCAGGATCCCTTGTGGAGATGCCCCCATTGCCCTGTTCCCATTTCTCTGTTCCCATTGCCCCCCCTTTTCATGGTGGGGAACAGACAGGGTTTGGTGGGGCTGTAAGGTCTCGGGGGGAGGTTGGAGGGGGTCAGGAAGTCAAAGTTTGGGGGATCGGTGTGGGGGGAATGGGTGGGATTTGGGGGTGTTGGGGCATGGAGGGGATTGGGGGATGTTGGGGTGTCTGGGGGGACATGGGTTAAATTTGGGGGTGCTGGGGCTGTTGGAGTGTCTGGGGAGTCTGGGGGGGCATAGGGGGGATTTGGGGCATTGGGAGGAGCTGTGGTTTGGGGGTGCATGAGGGTCAGGTTTGGGGCGGGTCCCTTCTGAGTGGGTGACACTGATGGGGGGGATAGGACCAAATGGGAAAGGGAGGGTGTGCAAAGAGTTCACAAGGGCTCAGCTCCCCGCCTGCCCTGGGCTGTTTAATCACCAGCTCTTGTGTCAGCACCCATCCCCAGATGCCTGGGTTCCCCTGGGGTGGGGGTGCCTCGGGTGCCCAGACGCCTGTGTCCCCCTCTCCCATGTGTGCACACATGCGTACACCAGGCTGTATGTGCACACACACATACTGCAGGCTCTGACATGGTGTCAAGCACACATGTGTACACGTGTAAATGACAGACATTACAGCATGCACACAGGTGTCCTTGTGCCTGTGTACACTTCGGGGTGCGCACATGTGTAATACCAGTAACTGTTATTCCTGGCTCCCAGTAAGACCTGGCATTCCCAGTACATCCCGTATAGCCTTTATGCAGTGATCAGCTCTTACACTGCACTCCAGCTCCCAGTACTCCCAGTATAGCCCTCACCTGGCACTCTGGGCTCCTAGTGGCATCTTCACCTGCCACTCCCAACTCCCAGTATGGCCAGCCCCTGCCCTACCAGTGCTCCCATATTCGACTTACCAGGGCGCCGCACCCAGCCCAGACCTGGGAGAGGGGGAGGCAGGCATCTGGGCACCCGAGGCACCCCCACCCCAGGGGAACCCAGGCATCTGGGGATGGGTGCTGACACAAGAGCTGGTGATGAAACAGCCCGGGGGGGGGGGTGGTGGTGGTGGGGAGAGCTGAGCCCTCGTGAACTCTCTGCACCCCAGGGTGGGGGTTGTAATCGACAGGGAACCAAATTGTTCCCTGACATTGTGTAATTCGTGTTGAATTAAAAAGAAGACAATAAGGTTTACATACCAATCGGGAAGGGGGAAGGGACACATTGTGATTGACTAGATAAGGAGGGAAAAGACAACAGACCAGATAAGGGGATTAACTCTACCGGGACTGCATTCCTCCACATCAAAAGACATTCCACAGACACTCTCCTTTGAGAAGATTGACCGAATCTACCCATTAACAAACCTGTGAAGAAAGAAGAAGCAAGACAAGGCGGAGATTTACAAGAAAGGGGTGCATGAACTGTATAAAAGGAATGTAACTATAACAGAAAGTTGCGAGCCCTTGGTGGAGCGCAGACTCCCCGGCCGCCCAGCGCTGCTTGCTTGCTATTCTCAATAAATATATGAATTTTATATAGAATTGGCTCTGTTGGTTTATAACAGGGTGAAGGGACAGACCCTCCCTTTCCCATTTGGTCCCATCTCCCCCATCAGTGTCACCCACTCAGGAGGGACCCGCCCCAAACCTGACCCTCATGCACCCCCAAACCACAGCCCCTCCTGTCGTGGTTTAACCCCAGCCAGCAACTAAGCACCACGCAGCCGCTCACTCACTCCCCCCCCATCCAGTGGGATGGGGGAGAAAATTGGGAAAAAGAAGTAAAACTCGTGGGTTGAGATAAGAATGGTTTAATAGAACAGAAAAGAAGAAACTAATAATGATAATGATAACGCTAATAAAATGACAACAGTAGTAGTAAAAGGATTGGAATGTACAAATGATGCGCAGTGCAATTGCTCACCACCCGCCGACCAACACCCAGCTAGTCCCCGAGCAGCAATTCCCTGCCCCCCCACTTCCCAGTTCCTATACTAGATGGGATGTCACATGGTATGGAATACCCTGTTGGCCAATTTGGGTCAGGTGCCCTGGCTATGGCCTGTGCCAACTTCTTGTGCCCTGGCTGTAGTGCAAATACCTTTCATGTCCCAAATAGAGTTGCCAAGACTCTAGTTAAACCTCTCCATAACAGCCTCAAATCTTCCTAAATGCATGATTGCTTTCGACAGTCGAGTCCAGACGTGTGACATATCATAGGCCGTACCCGGTTTGGGGTCCAGATTTGATTGCTGTTTAGTTCAGGCTCATCTGCTGTTAGAGATTTTCATAGTCAAAGAGGGGAATGCTGATTGTGTGCATTCTTCTTCTCTTTCATAGAGTGTTGTACTATGTTTAGTAATTTGCTGTTGACAGAAATAATTTATGGTTGTCTACGAAGTTGGAGGTACGGCAGGACAGGGACTCGGCAGCTGGGGTTTAGAGACCGCACGGCACCGGGGGCTCCCCTCTCCCGCCCGGGCAGGGAGCCGGCAGGGACGCCGCAGGGTCCTAAAGTCTCCCGCCTTCCATCCCCGGGGCGGCAACCGTGGTGGCGCAAGGGGGGAGCAGGGGCAGCCAGGCTCGGCGCGAACTGCGTGGCAAGGGGGGGGTGGGCTGTGGAGGGTCGGGGTGTGTGTGCGTGTGTGTGCGCGTGCAGTGGCGGGCCCGGGGGTGGGGTGTCGGGCTGCCTGGGCTCGCCACGGCGGACGGGACGGGGGCCGCCGCCACCTCTGCCTGGTCCGCGGCCCCTGACAGCGAGACAAAGAATTAAGGGGGGGGGGAGGGAGGGGCAGGGGGGCTGGGGAGGAAAGACCGAGAAAATAAATAGATAAGGAAATGATAATAAATAAACGGACGGGGTGTGGGCATTGTGCTTCTTAACACAGAACTCTTCTGCGACAGGGGCGGGTGGGTGGTCTGCACGGAGGCCAGTGGGGCAGGGCTGGCTTGGGACAGAGATTAATGTATCGCTCTCCATGAACTGTTGATAAAATTAACGTACACCAGCCCTACGGTTAAGGAACGTAATGAATGATTAATGAACCGGTAACTCGTGTAAATTAATAATTTTCAACAGCGTGATACAGGTCAACTTCTGCTGGAATTGATTAACATCCACCGGATCAAGCTCACGTTTGTAACGAATGACTCAATCAAGAATGATGCTGGGTGAGGAACGGGAGCCGGCCTATGGAAGGCGCATGCGTCATCAATGGCAAGAATCTCACGATCATGCGGTACGCAACGGGGGAGAGGTGGTGCCGCATCTTTCATTTACATCTGTCATTTACATCAGCTTGGTCTGCTAAGTAAATCAATTGCGGGATAGTATATCCCTTCAAGATGTCAACTTTCTGAGATGGTTTGAGTGGCGCTTCTCCAATCCATTGTAACCAATCTCTTATTTTCATTAGTAGTTCAGGTTTAGATACTCCAGTCCATGGGTCTATTCTCAGTCCCAGGTATTTTTCCGAACTACCCAGTTGTATTGGGTCTGGCTGAGATGGAGTTAACACCCCCCATAGTAGCCCTCATAGCGCTGTGCTCTGCATCAGTAGCTAGAAAGGTGTTGATAACACACCAGTGTTTTGGCTACTGCTGAGCAGTGCTGGCACAGCATCAAGGCTGTCTCCAACATTTTTGCCCCCCCCCCCCCCCTCAATGGCAGGCTGGGGCAGGGCAAGATCTTGGGAGGGGACATAACCAGGACAGCTGACCTAAACTAACCAAACAGATATTCCATACCATATGATGTCAGCTCAGATATAAAAGCTAAGTAAAGGGAGACAGAAGCGGGGCGTTTTTGTCTTCTGGAGCAACCACTACGCGTACTGAAGCCCTGCTTCCCAGGAAATGGCTAGTAAATGCGCCTGCTGATGGGAAGTGGAGAATAACATCATTTGTTTTTCTTTGCTTTTGCACGCGACCTTTGCTTTCACGTTATTGAACTGTCGTTATCTTGACCCACAAGCCTTTTGTCATGTTTTCTCTCCCCCGTCCAGCTGAGAAGGGGGAATGATAGAGTGGCTTTGGTGTGCACCTGGCACCCAACCAGGGTTAACCCACCACAGAGGTCTGTGAGAAAACATTTGAAACAAAAATCGGCCTGGGGCAGCAAAAGCGCTTGGTCCATCCAGTCACAAGAAACCTTGAGCGGATTACCGCTGCACGCCCTAAGGCAGGTACAATGAGAGGGGCACATCGTCGGTGCTGGACTGAGGATGAGGTAGAACTATTGAGAAAGTTGGATAAACAATATGAGAGGGCAGAAAAACATCAACAAGTTGATTGCGGAACATATTCCGACCAAGACAACAAAACAGATAAGTGATGAAAGACGGGACCTTCATAAGAGCCCGGTGACGAAGGGAAAAGATCAAGGTTGGAAGAAACATCTAGAATTGGAAGGGGAACACCTTGCGGAAGGGGAACATCTTGTGGGTGTTGGATCGGAGATGGAGGGGGGACTGAGGTCCCATTACCAGAAGACAATCTCTGAGCAGGTAACATCTGGAAAATTGTCCATTCTCCATGGAATGTTTGAGCGGGTGATTGAAGGGGAAGAAGATCTAACAACAGTTGCTGATAAGGCAATGGAAGACTGTTTTGCATGCCTTGCCTTTAAGTCCTCTGAGTTGAAAGCGGGCCAAGGTCGACTGCATCAGATGGCCCAAACTGCTCGGCCTTCGGAACCACCAAAGGGGTGGATGAAGAGAGCTGTGAAACGGGGGCAGTTCCAGCGGCTGTTCTACCTGGATAGGGGGAAACTGGCCGGTATTATCCTGGACGACGTGGAATCCCTGAAGTGTGGTATCCCACACGATGAGATACATGACGTGTTCAAGTTGAGATGGGAGTCACCGGGAACATTCAAGGGCCTGGGTGCATTCAGATCCAGGGGCCAGGCAGACAATTTGGCATTCGAAGCCATGATCACAGCAAAAGAAATCTCTAAAAACATCAAAGAGATGAATAAGAACAGCGCGCCAGGACCAGACAGACTAAGTCTGCGGGATATCATTAAGATGGACCCCCATTTTGCCCAGTTAATGGACGTATTCAATCTATGGTTGGTGACTGGCGTTGTACCGGACGTGGTGAAAGAACGTCAGACTGTGTTACTATCAAAACCTTCTCTGCCGGAGCGCCAAATGGACATCAATAACTGGTGACCAATTACCATCGGATCCATTATCTTGAGGTTATTCTCAAGGATCTTGACGGCAAGACTGGCAAAGGCATGCCCTATTAATCCGCGACAAAAGAGCTTTATTAGATCAGTGAGATGTGCGGAAAATCTGAAGCTATTACAAACTATTGATTAAGAATGCAAAAAAGGAACATCAACCCTTGGGCGTTGCCTTCATTGACCTGGCTAAAGCCTTCGACACAGTGTGTCATTATCACTTTATTGCAGTGCTTAAGCGAAAGGGTGTGAACCATCAGATTATCACCCTGATTACGAACATGTATCGAAATATCAAAACTCACATTACCATGAAGAATGAACAGTCGGATCCCATCGGGATTCAAATTGGTGTTAAACAAGGCGACCCAAGGTCACCTTTACTATTTAACTTATCTGTGGACCCCCTGTTGTGTAAGTTAGAGGAAGAAGGGAATGGACACCATCATGGTTCAAAATGTGTAACATCTATGGCTTTTGCAGACGATCTGGTATTGTTAAGTGGATCATGGGAAGGAATGCAAAGTAATATCAAAATCCTCGAGGCCTTTTGCAATCTTACTGGCCTGAGGACTCAGGGGGAGAAATGCCATGGTTTTTATATACAACCTACTAAGGAGTCATATACGATCAACAACTGTCCTCCATGGCAAATTAACAGTGCCCCACTTAATATGATTGAACCCGGTAGTTCGGAAAAATACCTGGGACTGAGAATAGACCCATGGACTGGAGTACCTAAACCCGAACTACCAATGAAAATAAGAGATTGGTTACAATGGATTGGAGAAGCGCCACTCAAACCATCTCAGAAAGTTGACATCTTGAAGGGATATACTATCCCGCGATTGACTTACTTAGTAGACCAAGCTGATGTAAAAGCAACGTACCTAGAAGAACTTGTCCTGACGCTTCGAACTATGGTCAAGGAGTGGTTACATCTACCTCCTACTACCTGCGATGCCATACTGTATTCCAGTACACAGGATGGAGGTTTAGGCATCACTAGACTCTCGGGTTTGAGCCCCAGTATATAAGCTCAAAGACTACACAGGATGGCGCAGTCCTTGGACAATGTAATAAGATCAGTAGTGAAAGAAGAGGGGATCGAAAAAGAGTTTGAAAAACTGTGGTTAACAGCTGGAGGTGATAAAATACCATCTATTTGGGACCCGAGTGTGATAAGGGTAACGTCTGAGTCATTGGGCGATGATGAATTTGTTTCAGAACGGGAAGTACCAGCTCCCAAAACCATCTTTCCTAAACCTTGTGACTGGCGTAAACAGGAATTTATAAATTGGACCAAGTTACAGTCCCAGGGCCATGGCATTGCCATCTTTGAGAAGGATAAAATCAGTAATAATTGGCTCGAACGATATAGAGGCATTCCTCACCGAAAACTCCTCACGGCACTACAATTGAGCACTAACGTGTACCCCACTAGGGAATTCCTGGCAAGGGGGAGACAGGAGTCGCAAATAAAATCTTGTCGACGCTGTCAAGCAGAAAACGAATCAAGTGCTCATATCATTGGGTACTGCCCCGCAGTGCAAGATGCCAGAATTAAGAGATGGAACCAACCGTGTGATTTACTTATAACTGAAGTTAAAAAGAAGGATTGCACTGTATTCCAAGAGCCTATATTAAAGGATGAACAAAATGAAATATACAAGCCTGATCTCGTATTTGTAAAAGGAGACCAGGCGATGGTTATTGATGTAACAATTCGATACGAAAGTAAACTGTCATCATTGGCGGACACGGTGGCAGAAAAAAGTAAAGAAATACGGTTGTCTTA